>NW_007726547.1:290055-301222 GCF_000696425.1 Galeopterus variegatus
AAAAAAAAAAAAAACTAGCAGAGGAAACTGAAACGGAGTGGATGGGGGAGGGGGACCCAGCAAAGGTGATCTCGCAAAAGAAAAGTGATCAACATGCCAAGTGCTCCTGGCAGACCCAGGTGAGGGATAAGAATGGACATGGACTTCTCAATGAAGAAGTCATTGGTGACCTGGACCAGAGCAGGTTTTGCAGAGCTAAGGGGTATGAAGGATTCATTGAAGGGAGTTCCAGAGACAACAAGAAAATGGATATAACAAATGAAAATTTATCAAAGGATTTGCTAAGAAGGGTCAGAGAGAAAATGAGATAGTAGTTGGGAGGGTGGGGAGAGCTAAGAGAGAGTTTTCTCTAAGGTGGAGAAGATGGTGGCATGGTGGCATGGTGGCATGGTGTAGGGCAATGTGCATGATCCAGCAGGAAGGAGCAGACACTGATGCTTCAAGAGAGAGAAGAAAGAATTGCTGGAGCCATGCCCCAGAAGAGACAAGAGAGGGTTAGAATGGCTTTAGGGGGCTTGGCCTTAGCTGGGTGCACAGGTGACTCAACTATCCAAAAAGGAAAAAAAAGAGAAGTAGAAAGGTTAACAGGAGACACATTATTTCCCTATGATATGAAATTTACAGAAGAGACAAGAGAGGGTTAGAATGGCTTTAGGGGGCTTGGCCTTAGCTGGGTGCACAGGTGACTCAACTATCCAAAAAGGAAAAAAAAAGAGAAGTAGAAAGGTTAACAGGAGACACATTATTTCCCTATGATATGAAATTTAATCTGATTTTTGTCTTTTGTTTCTAAAGTGGCTATTATTAAACATGGGTCAGAAGAAAACCATAAACATTCAATTCTGCAAGAGGTCACTTTACCAGGGCATTCTTTAAAAGACTGTTTGAAAGGACAAAACAATTACCTTTATATAATAATTTGTGGCCTGATAAAAATACATTTAGGAATAACATGTGCTTGATGCATTATATTTAATGTAAAAGATACAGAGCCTCTAATGGTAATAAATGAGAACATTCAGAAAGAATATTTCCAATATATGTTGTGGTGAATGTCATTAACTGAGCCTGTCTTCGAGTGCATTTTTCAATGGTGTGATAGTATTTATTTACCCCATGTTATTAGAAAGTGAATAGTCACTAGCCTTCAATTTTCACATCAATTGCAGAGAAAAGATTCCATTTTCTGCACAGTCTGGAATTGAAATTGACTTAGCATCTCAGAACTGTCAAAAATTTCTTTTACGAAAAGGTTTGCATTGCAGAGACTATAAGGTAGGTGTCATCCCTGACACTTGCATTCTATATTCGCGCCACAGGTCCATGGAAAAGAAACGTTAAGGAACATCAGAAAAGGTCTTAGAGAGGCCCAGTTATCATGCTGTGTGCCTCTGCCGGCTTCCTTTGCAGTCAGCTTGAGTGCTGTGGATGTCAGAGGTTCTCTACTTAAAACTGCTAACAAGGAAAAGAATACTTGAAGAATATGATATCAGCTACCCTAGAACTTGTCTTTGCCAACAGGTCAGTCTGACACTTATTTTCCTGTGTTCAAAATGGGAACCATTGTTTCAATTCAAATTAAAAGCAGCATACATTAAGCCCTTGGGATTTATAAATTTGGAATTTATTCCAAGGAAATCTCCCAAGACGTATACTTATGAAACAAAGCTATTCTCTGTTCAGGTGTCAAACAAGAAATCAAATAAAACTGTGTAAAATCTCTTTTCAAGTTCTTTCTTCTTATTATAAAGTATTGCTCCTATAAGGTAATGCTCCTGTAAAGTTTTGTTTAGACAGGGTTAGTCTTCCACATACTTATTTTAATTGCATTCCTTAAACCACCAGCAGATTGCATAGGATGCCACTGAACTTTACCAAAGTGAAACTGGTCACATTAGTCCACACAGCAATTAGGCCTGAGTCATAAAAAACTCCAAGCCCTGATATTTCCGACATGAGCAAATATTCACACTGTTATTGAGCCTCTTTCCTAGACTACAGGTGAGAGTCTTCACTGGGGTGTGAGTGGGGGTGAGGGTGGGACTGCAAACTGCTATCAAGTCAGAGCAGAGTTAAATCCTTCTCACAGGCACTCGACCCAATTCCATAAAACCCTTTATTAAATGCTTTTCTTTTTCATCTTTACGTTTATTTTTAATTCAGATGCAATTCTAACATTTTCTGGAAACAGCTAACTAAATCCAGGCTTTGTATGAAATCCTGAGGGGCTGCGGATAATAAAGGGACTGTGAATTAGGGCTTCTTACAAGGCAGAAGGCTTCATTCTAATGTAAGACAGTGTGACATCCACCTGCACTAGAATTTGCATCTGTGAGAACACTTGGCCAGGAAGGCTCTTTCCAGGAACATTTACAAAAGAGTATGCGCTCTCACAACATGTGGTCTTAGCCAACCTCAGGATTACTATGTGCCAAAGTAGCTCTATTTTTTCACACCAGAACAACTTGCTGGTCCAGCCATCCCTGAGCACAGAAATTTGTTTTTCTACCCCACAACCCCTATTTTTTGTGGAAACTCTGTAACCCACAAAGGGACTAACCCTTGCCAAAAAGACCCTTTCCAACTGGCCCACCTGATCAGTCTTTGTCCCCTTGCATCTCATCCCCGATGGATGACTATTCCAACCCACACACCTCACTGCTTCAGCCCTGTTAATTCTCCATGTGCCTGTGTCTCCCAAGCCACTGTGTTACACAATGAAACCAAATTGCTGGTGGTACTTTACATAACCTCAAAAGCACTGATCCTAACATCCAATTGGTGTGTGCTGATGATTTCTGAATACGCCAGCAGCTAGGACTATGGTTTTTCCACTATGCAAAGGGGCTAATAAAATATGATACAAAAAACAAAACACCACATTTCTGCCTTTTCAAGCAGTCATTTAAACCCCCAAGCTTGAAATTAAGATCAAAAAGTTCCAAATTGATTAGTATGGAAATTAACTAAACCATCAAAACTGCTGATGTCGTAAACAAAATTCGTCAACAGCCACTAAGAATTCATTAAAAGTAAATTTATTGTTTGTTTTAAAAAAACAACTGTGCAATATGTGCTGCTCAAGGCATTTTTGAATCAGGTTTGTTGTTCATCTCTTCTCAGGCTTCAGTTTGGCACGGCTAAACGAGAAACACGGTACAGACACACAGTTAGTAAGTACAGGTAAGGGCAGCAACAATAATTCGTGTTTGTTATTCTCGCAAAAGCTTAATACTTGTAATCTAAACTACAACATTAAGTTTTAAAATCTGATCATGTTCATCATGTTCTGAAAACTATTACATTCTAAAAAGGAAAAGATAGCAGTATATCTGATTTCAACCAAACCAGGTTTCAAACTAAGTTATCTATTTCCTCTTACAGAACTGAATAAAGCAATGCTGCAGGGACCCTGGTAATTATTTTACATGTAATTGGAGGATTCAATTTTAATGGTAATATTGCAACATGACTTTTGCTTTAGCTTCCCACAGCAGTAGGCACTCAATGAGCACATATGGACAGAAGCAAGAAATGAATCTGAGATGTGCACAGTAAGGTCACTTCCATGAACCTTCACTTTTAAAGCACATACAATTCTATGCCATTCCAACAACAACAGTACCGATTCTGCAGCAAAGCAACTGGACTTACTCCACAGCTGGAAAATAGGGAATGCATAATTTTAAGTTCTTAGTATCTGAGACAACAGGATTTTATTATCTTGTTGGTTATTTCTATTTGGAGATGGAAACTAAGGCAAAAACATGTTGCCTGATAATGCTGCTGCTTTCCTTTAAAAAAAATAGGGAATGCATAATTTTAAGTTCTTAGTATCTGAGACAACAGGATTTTATTATCTTGTTGGTTATTTCCATTTGGAGATGGAAACTAAGGCAAAAACATGTTGCCTGATAATGCTGCTGCTTTCCTTTAAAAACGAACACATTTAAAATATTAAACAATAGAGCTCCTTCCTTCTAAAGTATAGACTTAGTTCCCTTGTTAGTGATAATTGCATATAATTGCAGAATTCTCAGAAATATTTAATAGTGTTAAATTTGAATAGTCAAGCATTTGAGAATCAAACATATACAAAGTCTCAACATTTCAGAACCTCCCTCTCTGCACTTTGCACACAGAATGATTCCATTTGCAAGTCATGTTTACCTGTTTCGTAAGCACACTCAGGTTTCTTAGACACAAAGCCATTTTAATTAAGGCAACAGTAACTCCTTATGTGCAAAAGAAGATGTGGTATGTACAAGGAGAAATCAATGCAGACAGGGAATGCTTTACATTTGTTATTTGATTCTGCACAGATTTAAATGTGTGATTTAAAACTTGCATTAAGGCAGCTTTTGCACTTCATATATTCCATGATTTATAAATAGAAGAGTGATTCATATGACTCACAACATTCTTTCCTGGAGCTGTTTATCAATAATTAAATCATTTTGTGACTACCATTCAATGTGTGAAATAGAAAACCATGTTGTCTGTATATGTCAATGAATAAAAATATCTACACAATGTACCATCATTTCCTCTGGTACAGTTTTAAAACATGGTCCATCTATTTGGCCCTCCATATTTAACCCCAAATCACAGACTTTACATAATCTATGGGGTAGAAATAGTTTGTGCATGTGTCGAGTGGGGGTGGAGGGGAGACAGGATGCTGGTGGGGAAGGGAAGGTGGGGTGGGGTGAGCCTGTGAGCCTGGTTTTGAAGGAAAACATATTACTTCCTCAAGCAGATTAAAGCAGAAAAAGCTCATATACTGCTACGTTTACACAGAAAGCGAGACCCCCAACATCTAATGTCCCTTACTTACCCTTAGCCTTTTCTTTTTGCTATCTGAACCACAAAAAAGAAAAAGAAACAGAACACACACAGACATACCCCTGCTCTGCACATCAGGGGTATGGCACTGGCCTGCCATTCTTGAACTCCCTTACAAACTGTACTGAGAAATGTACACGCACGTACACTTTTTGATTGAGTTCTTTCAAACAACGCTACTTAGGAAATCACATCCTAGTCTCCTTAAAAGGACAAAGAGAAAGGAAAAGACTAATTTCTGTACTGAGAAATGTACACGCACGTACACTTTTTGATTGAGTTCTTTCAAACAACACTACTTAGGAAATCACATCCTAGTCTCCTTAAAAGGACAAAGAGAAAGGAAAAGACTAATTTTCAAATATTACTGTATTCCGTCTTGTTGTTAAAAAAAAGAAGAAAACATAAAAGAATCAACCTCAAGGTATATGTCTCAAATAATCAGATCTAGTAGGTAGATCTAGTACGGAAGGTAGTTTTAAAATGTTTCAAAAATCTAACAATGCTACTGACATAAAATAATGGGGTGAAGGAAGGATTAAGTGCCAACATTCGATAAAACAAAAAAGCTTATTTTATGTATAATAGATTATTCCTAACTCATTTTCAAGGAGTAGTATTTGGCAAGTTTGGCAACCCTTTCCAAAGAGTTTAAATCAGCGGTTCACAACCAGAACATAGCCATGTTCAAGGGTAGTAGACAACATTTGAGCTGCAACTCTGCTCAAACATGTATGTACATTCTCCACGTGACGATATATTGCTCTCCAGGGAGAAAAGCTCTGTTTTGTGAAATTCATAGACTTCCATGGTATAAATTCTCCCACCATGGCTGATTTTAAGGTACCAGCCCGATGTCACTGAACATGGAGCTTGGAAGAGCTATGCTGCAGCACCCAGTATACAGTGTTAAAACCATGCCCGTACGCTAATTGTAAATAATCTCAAAAGCAGAAATCACAGTAAAGTATTGTAAAATAATTAGGTAGTAATAAATTTTAAGTACTAATTACCTTTGATTTTTACGCAATTAAAAAAATTTTTAATAATGGCTATGTTTAACAACCAGTTTGCAAAATTTCTAAAAATTGAACAACTGGCTCTCACGAGTCAATGAGGGCTGACCCAACAAACCACTGATTCCACATATCCAGAAAAGCGTGGATGTCTGTGATTTTCTTACCAGTTCATTCTTAAACACTGGATGAATATTAGCATAATTTTAGAAAAACATCTGCAACTCCTGTACCTGAACATAGAATTTGATTTTCAAGAATATGCAGGCCTTTAAAGATACAGATGAGTCAATTCCTTTATCACAAAGCTGGCTTTCATTACAGGTTATCAGTACAGTCTGTAGATTTAGATCTAGACAAAACATCATGTAGTGTTTTACGGAACTTTCAGCAGAAAGAGGGTTGTGGTGTGCTGCTCTTCACAGCAGACATTTTCCCCACACTCTCCATTCCTCTGGCCCCAGAAAGCACTACCCTGAAGCCTCTCTTCTGGACTTGCAAGTTGCAAAAAACGATAATTTATAATTAATGTAACTCTAAGATACTAGAAGTTTATTTTTTACTCCATGACAAGAACAGAGCACTGTAACTATCAGATAAATACTGGCTGTTGAATGAAAACCGGCAAGCCATTAGCTTGTCATAAAGTCTTCACAAGAGCCCCTGGAACTGAGACTCTGCTATGAATCTCAGGGCTAGTTTTCTCCCACCTCTTATCCTCTCATTTAAAGAAGACAGTAGTACAAACTCCTTAAATTTTAACTGATGGGCAGCCGCCTTATTTGTGTGCATTACGTAGGTGCCAGCTTATGAGCTGTCAGATTGCATATATGGAACGAAAAGCCCCCTGGCTAACTCCGAAACTGAAATAAAGTGGCAGTTATAGCAATTTCATCCTGTAAGTATTCCTGGACATGGAATACAATCAAGAAAGACGATTTGACTGAAAATGCATTCAGAAGGAGCAGTTATAAACAAGAAAAAGTCTAATGGGAAACTATGAAAATCCCATTGTTCTGAAGCACTGGGAGACAGAAATCCAATCCTATTTAAATTAAAGATAACGCTGCTAATAGGCCAGGCTTTGTGTTCATGTAAGTCTAGAGTTAGCTTTCTTCTTCCATGCACTTGACTCAATGAGACATGTACAGAACACATCTGTTGTGCTGGGTAGCCCTCAGGGTAGGCTGTGATTCCTCGCCTTTCCAGGCCTGACTTATCTATAGAGTTCCCTGAGTTATTGAGGTCAACCTCAGGATTGTAAATCAAGAAATTCTATGAAAATGAAAATTCTCGTTCACATGTTGCAATTAAAAGAAAGTTAAAAGGAAGGGATTCATAACGCAGGATAACTACTTTTTGAAAAGTCAAGTGGCTGTGCTGTATGTTTTCAATTTTAAACCATCATCTTGATATGTTTAGGGGTTTAATTTATGGAACAATCAAGCAATCTTTATATTTAACATTAAATGCCTGAATATTATAAATCACCCTAGACGAACATTTATGGGAGAGTTTCAGTGCAACTTCTGAACAACTTGTCACTTTTATTGTATAGCAATGATTTGTAAAAAATGATATGCTAAGTAATCCTAGAGTATAATTTAAGGACACAAAAACAACTGTCAAGAAACAGCCAGAGACTACATTTAATGAAATCTTTACAGACTCAAGTAATAAGTTTTAAATTAATCAACACAGCTTAATTGAAGCTCTATTTGTAACATTTTTTATTACACTTGTTATTAATGAACCTTTAGATGCTACCACTAACTTGAGCTCTATGTTAAATTTAAATAATGAACCATTGTTCACACACACAAAAGAACAAACACTGCTTTAATAGCCCTTTGTCTCAATGGGGCTTTTACTCCCATGCATAGCTGAGATATAGAAATATCCCTCCTTCCCCTGAACAGTTATTTACACGGTTGGCAAGATGTCATCTTCAAAGCTGCTAAAAGGGTCTGAAAGAACTAAGCTGAAGAAAGTAAAAATGCAGTATGTAAGGCTGGGAATTATATAAGAATTTTGGTTGACCTCAGAGATAGTGTTTTCAAATCGGTGCTTTTAGTGCTTTTTATTAACCTCACGCTCATTTCTGTTTAGGGACGTTCTGGTTTGGGTTGGTAAAGTCTTACCTGAACATGTCTCCCAAGCCCTTTAGCATTCCCTTCTTGGCTTTCATTTTGTCCTTTTCCTTATCTCTGTCTTTCTTCTTCTCTTTTCCAGTTTTATCTTTTTTCCTGTCAGTCTTGTCACCTTTCTCTTGGTTGCCATTCACTTGTCTCTCCAGGGAGTGCGAAGGCTGATCACTGGCTGTGGATACAGACTCTCTCCCTGATCTTGAACTTTCTTCTGTGTCTTCTTCCACTTGGAAGAAAAGAAAGAAAGAAAGAAAGAAAAAAAAGATAAGGAATACGGTGAACCACAGCAGTGAAAATCAGGAAGCTAAAACACACGTGAGGACTTGCTTTCCTGCATTTTCTACTGCAGGATTGCAATGCTGTTTAACTCAGAGCAGAATTAGAACACAATACGTGACATGGATGGCTCCCCCGGACAGGTGTGTTCCCATGTGAAGTTGGCGTGCCCACAGTAAGACAAAAGCAGCTTCCTGGCTGCATGCTGATGTGCCCACAGTCACACCCTCCATGCTACAGAGCACACATTGAGGGGAGCACTGGCAGGACCTCTTTCCACAGCATAGACCCCTGAGGGTCTTGTGTACTCTATTTGCAAAATGAAAAGCAAGAAAACAAGCAGTCCCTCTTCAAGTGTTTCCTTTTTTCCTGGGTAAGGATCATGTAGATACACTCTGGCCCCTCATTAATTTGCTAAACTACAACCATTCATAATTACATACACCAACGTCAGCACACGGACTTCTTTCCTCAGGTTCCCAAATACGTCTATTTGTGATTTCTGTACACAGAAGAGTGGATTTTTTGGTTTATAGCTACAACAGATCTTCACAGCCTCTGTTAGTGCCAACGTCATAAGTAAATGCTACTATATATTCTAATCCTAAATAATTTTGCATACCCATCTGTACAATGGCAGCTGAACGTGGATGGGGCCATGAAAAGAAGTAAATCGATAGCCTCACTCCTCTGGACTTTGCAGATAAAAGATCTACTTAGAGATAACAATGTTCCATTCTGTTTAGCCGACACTTAGTAAGCTTATGGTCCAAGGGTACTTCAATACCCCAAACTTTTTGCATTTGAATGAATGACAAGTAACTAAAAGAGGCTTCCTCCTACCAAAAGAAATTTAGGAATTTCTCTAAGTCAGAAGCATAGAGGCACATAGTAACAGCCATGCTCAGAAATAATTTCTGAGACTGGTCACCTAAAGTTGTTTTCCAAATACAGTAAGAATTACTGAGGTTTCAGGTTACTCCTTGAATTCTGAGGTCATTTGTTTCTCCTGGCATCAACAAACAAAGCATGGATCAGTGTTTCTGAGCTTCTTGTAACACAGAGCCAGACAGAACAGTTAGCTGGTCATATTTTAATCTTTCACAGATTTGAATTCTGAGGTCATTTGTTTCTCCTGGCATCAACAAACAAAGCATGGATCAGTGTTTCTCAGCTTCTTGTAACACAGAGCCAGACAGAACAGTTAGCTGGTCATATTTTAATCTTTCACAGAAACCGATCTCCAAATCAAGTTCATACATCTTTGGCACTGACTGGTTCCTCAGCTGGTTAGAGCATGGTGTTATAACACCAAGGTCAAGGGTTCAGATTTCTGCACCAGCAAGCTACCAAAAAACTACATATATATACATCTTTAAGTGAAATTCAGTCTTGCCTCTCCGTTAGCAAGGGGCCTTTGAATTAGCAATATGCAATATCCAGGGTATAATAAGACCAGCTAAAACAATCCCAATATTTTAGTTTTCTATTAAACTCTTCACACATGTAAGAAGAGACTATCAAATGATGGAACAGCTATGCCCAAGTAAAACAATACATATATTATTTTAAGCTAGCTATTTATCATAATACAAAAAACGAAGGTTGCAGAATTCTTTTTCTTGACATATTGGTTAAAAACATGAGCCAATACATTTCCCATCCCAGCGGGTCATGCCCTAGGTACAGCCAGAGAGTAAAAATATCACCACATCTAAGTCAGAAAGGTACTTTGGAAAGGTCATGAGCACAACCTCTTCTGTTTCCTGCTGAGGAAACAGAATGGCTCGGGCCAGCACCTTCACAGTCTAGGCTCTTTCTGTCACGGACAGCTGGACTTCAGCAAGGCCTCCATGCAGTTCTTTGATCAACTCTGTTTGTGATTGCCCAATTCCACGCTTCATACAGCATGTATATGGGTAATTTATCATCCAGTCACTACACAATCTGCCCAGAAGATAATTCCAGCAGTCAACACTGCATTTCAGAAACCTACTGTCAATCCTGTTTGGTCATTTAATGCTGTGACTTGAGGCAGATATTGATGAAATCACTCAAGATCAAATGTGTACAGTGGGCTCCAGGACTGGCTGGCAACCACATAGATTACTTTGGGAAGGCTGGCCTCCTTGGTTAATGGACACAAAAGTACAGCTAGATAGGAAAAATAAGTTCTAGTGGTATATAGCCAGGCATCTGTAATTAACCAGAATTTATTATATGTTCTCAAATGGCTAGAAGAGAGGAGCTCAAATGTTCTCATCAGAAAGAAATGATACATTTTTGCAATGATGAATTTGCTAACTACCCTGATTTGATCATTACACATTGTATACATGTATTGAAATATAACTCTGTACCCCATATTGATATACAATCAATATGTTTCAATCAAAAAATAAATTCCTTAGAAATAAAAAAAAGGAAAGGTTGGCCTCCCTCTGTTGTAGAGGTTATCTAACTGTGAGCCGCTTCCTCCTTCAAAGGACATGGTGGCTTTAAGAAAATGTGCTTCTTTTCCTTTCATTTAATATATAAACAGTAATTGTGCAAGTTTGCTAGAAGAAGCCAGTCATATCTTTTCAATGGGCATAGTTAGTGAAAATCTATAGCCTTACAAATAATGCTGCGTTAAGGCTGTAATTTTTTTGGTGGACACAGAACAAGGAAAGAATATTCCTGGCCAACTGGCCCAACGACTTGCTAATTATGTGCATCCTTTTCAAATGAGAGCTCCCCCAAAGAATACAGCTTAAGCAGCATCGCAGCGCCTTGCCTAGTACCACTGAACATGGCTGTTTTCTATCTGCTTGAGAAGCACTGCTTCAACCCTTTGGGAAATCAGTGTGGCCTTGACTTTTTTTTTTTTTTTTAATTTATCAA
>NW_007726547.1:301915-305172 GCF_000696425.1 Galeopterus variegatus
TATACAGTGTAATTGATTTTCATGTCCCTTTACTAACTGTGGCCTCAAATTTGAGATAATCAACCAAATCCTTATAAAACAATTCTCAAAATTTCTTGGGAGCTTCAAAACCTAGATCTATGGGTAAACTCAGCTAGATAAATGGAAGCCAGTGAATTTTCTACGGTTCTTACATAGAAACCTCCCTTTATATTTCCAGAGCTCTTTGTACCATCTTTTATTATACTTCTCATATGATACGATTACATGCCTGTCTTCCATTCTCTAAGCTTCCAAAGTGAGCACTGCCAGGAAGATAGCAGCTGCTCATAAAATGCCTGTTTAAATGAAAGACTTCTAGTAAAACCTGACTCATGACTTTATCCCAACTAAACTCTTACCCAATCTCCGGGCATCACCGTTCCTCTGTCTTTAGGACAATGCCCACTCTCCTCTAATGAAGCCTGATGAGACTAGCCACAACCCCACTACAGTGACAGCAGGAATGCCCACTGTACTTGGTTGAGCTATACTGGTTTCTGGTATATTTTTATGCTATTATTGTTAGTGCTATACATATCATCTAATGGATTTTACAACCCTCTACAATGTCTGAAACTATAAACAAAAAAACGAGCTCAATAAATGCAAATGACTTAGTCTTCCACAGCAACCATTATCATAAATCATGAATGGAAGTATCAGTAGCGATTCTGTTAGTTTTCTGCCTAATAGTTTTGGCAGAAGTTCAAGGGGCATATGTCTGGTCCTGGCTCAGTAACAGAATAAAGGCAGTGCCTTCACAACTCTCTATATGCCGATGCCATATTTGTTGCCAATTCTTTTCATATTCACAATAATTTTTTTGGTGTGTGTAATGCCACTTATTTTCTAAATTGGGTGAAACAGAGAAAGTTAGTATAACATCATTTATTAACTTTGCATTTTGTACCTTCATTTTATAAAATCAGAACTCCAAGCTCAGTTTCCTGCCCTAAGCAAGTGAACTGTTTAAAATGATGCATGCACATTCGAGAATTCTTTACGCTTGTTTTGAACACTCTAATTTAGATAATACATTATCACAGAAACTCTTCTGGGGGTGTACTGATTTAACTAATCCTGTTGAATGCCAACTAATTAAAAATATTTAGCAATATGTAGCTTCATATGTATAAACATAAGATGTTCTTTTAGAGTATCACATTATATATGCTTCAAACTCTGAAATTATTTGATAGAGAAAAATAAGAATCTCTCACTTTACCCTGCTCCTATGCAGAAATACGGGGTTTTTTAAAATTTAAAACCTCAGATAAATCAGTTACATATGCTTAATTTTTAAATACACACACACACACACACACACACACACACACACACACACATATTCAAGGCCACTGATATACTAGTCAGTTTTTAAGTTTTAAAGCCAATCTTTATAATTTAATACTAGCTTTATAATAAAGTGCATAAAATATTTTTATTTCCTTCAATTAAGAAAACACAAATATTCATATAAACAATTTTCCAAGTAAGAAAAGTACTAGTACTATACCAGCAGTAAATGGCTTGATGTAATATACCGTAAATCGCAATACAAAACTACTCATAAAGCTATATTTAGATAATTTACTATTTTAAATGGCATATAAATTTTGATCATCTTTACACATTTGCTTTCCCTTTACAGATAGCCTGCACAAAGGAAGATAATTACCTCCTCCCAAACAGAAATTTCTATTCTTGACAACATTTCTTCCTGCTTTAACCTGCTCTATGCACTGAACTAACAGCTACTTTCCCATATGATTACCTGTTAAGGACAGGTACTTTCAAGTTTCTGTTTTTAAAGAAGGTAAAGCACGAAGCTGCTTATTTCTCTTTTTTTTTTGTCTTTTTCCATGTCCGGCAACGGGACCGCAACCCTCGGTGTCGCTCCCGCGCCTCGCTCAGCCAGTGAGCGGGAACCGGTCTGCATGTGGGATCCGAACCCTCGGGCGGGAGCGCCGCCGCGCTTCCCAAGCAGCGCACTATCCAGTGCGCCACCGGGCCGGCCCCATGCTTATTTCTCTTTAAGGCAGCATAGTCATTCTACAATTAAGACTTTCCTAATTACCATGTTTTCAACAGATGCAAATGTAGCTCAGTTAAACTTCCAGTCCATGTTACAAATTAAGTTACTCAAGCATGAAAGGTATCATGTTAGAACTGAGTCACCAAAAAGTTTTGAAAAAATTGGGCACTTACTTGATAATGATTATGAAGAAACTGACTTTGGGTTTCAATTGAAGCTCAAAGTTCTGTAGCTCGTGCCGTCGATAAGATACTTCTATCTAGTCACCACAAACATTTTACTGTCAAAAGTTGACTCTTAGCAACCTGGTCATTCAAGTCTTTTTTTCTTTCATTGAAAAGTGATGCTACTGTTGATACTCTAATGATCTTTCCTGGTTGCTTACCCAAAATCCTAATGGAACTCTGATTGTATTCAGGAATGCAATCTATCTCCAAGGGGTGAATTCATTATTAAGTTTACACAAACCTATGAATGCTGTGCCCCTGTTAACTTGTTAGTCCAATGTTAACAGACCAAGAATAGCCCCATCAAGCTGAATGGACATATTCCTCGCTTGGGGCTCACTCCTTCTGTTGGACATAAGGAAGTAAAAAGCCTCTGCGCTCTCCAATTACCCTGTGGCTAGCTGAACTGTGGATAATGGAGTGGAAGGGGCAGAAAGATGCTGGGTCTTCAATGACACCAGTAGGATACGGAATCAATAAACCCTGAAATTGCCCAATTCTAAAATTCAGTTACGTAAGACAATGTATTTCCTTAAGGTTTAAGTTGGTCTGAGTTGGATTTTCTATTAAATGCAGCTGAAGGCATCCTAACAGTTACATTGTATAAATCAAACTTCAGAGCAGCTATCAAATATCTACAGTGTTATTTACCACAAGTGTTAAGATTTAGCAGCTAATGTCATTTTAGGCAGCTTTGACAATTTTACTAGATTTCAATGATTTGTTCAGATTTGCTACTAGACGTAAATGAATTATTCAATAGGCATAAACGAAACACAAAACTAACATGATGATATTATATTATTTCTCATTCACCATTCAACAAGTACTGTCCTTTGAGGGCAAGACCCAGAGAAGCACTTAAATATTTGTTGAGTGACTGACCAAATGACTGGACAAACAGCTGATAACATGAAGAGCTATCCTTTACTACTGCCTATTTATAATGAGCTATCCTAGGTATTAGGAATACT
>NW_007726547.1:305466-308829 GCF_000696425.1 Galeopterus variegatus
TGAAGAGCTATCCTTTACTACTGCCTATTTATAATGAGCTATCCTAGGTATTAGGAATACTTAATGAATGATAGAAACACAGATTCTTGAGCAATTTATAATTTACTTAGGAAGACAAAGGATCAAACATAAAAATCCTGCACAGGATGACCCAGACTTCACAAACTATCTTCTTAAAACAAAACTTTAAGTTAGAACGAGACATTAACAGTGGAAAATTTCACTAGATTTAGTAAATCCACTGACCACTACCAATGTCTATTGATTNAACAGTGGAAAATTTCACTAGATTTAGTAAATCCACTGACCACTACCAATGTCTATTGATTAATGTTACCTAAAAAACAATGTAATAAAAATAAATGAGGGCTGGACTCCCAGGCATTGCAAAGTCCTGTGTAGGAATCAAGAACATTGAGGACATAAATATTATTTTTGTTTCTTTTTTTAGTTGAATATTTTGACTTTGGAAAAGGAAGAAAGATGTAGGAAATGAACAGCTAGTGATACAGATGGTTCGAATAACAGGATCTGCTGTTCTGGACTCTGACTTTTAACATTAGAATGATGAGCTCTTGGCAATGGAAAAACTGCTATTTCTGAACACAAAAAAAATAAAACCACACTCACATACAAAGCTGGCATGAAATGTGAAGACTTCAGGAGGTTTTATACTAAAATGTGGTGTGGGAATAATAAGTGATATAGGAAGAACCGAGAGGATGAGAAAGGAGAAAAAGATGAAAAAATCAGGTGACATTTATTAATGGTATTACAGGTGCTTTAGCAACTAGAAGAAAGTTCAGATAGAGGACTCCTACGACACTCTAAAAGAAGATTTCATTAAAAAAAAAAACAAAAACAAACCTTAGTTTACGTGGGTGGAGGGACAAAAGCAATAGGATCCCCTTCCAAAGAGTTTAAAACTTATTACCAAAAACCGTTCTTCATTTTTACTTTACATTCTAAGCTTCCCTTTAATCTATCCCCTCAAATGAAGCGGGTGCAATGCTCCCAAAGATAATGGTAAAATGTCGTCTCTATTATTCCTCCCTTCCCAAGGAAACGCTACAGAACAAGCACAATGAGGTTCACACCCTCAATTTTCTGTGGCAAATTTGCTTTTGGCATCCAATTGATTTTTACATTCAAACAATGGTCCACAATGGATAGTGTTTTCTGTCCATGGGACAATGTACAGTGATGGGGAAGGCTTTCCTTGCAACAATTTTGGCCAAATGGAATAGTTACACAATCAAATTAGTAGCACGCATCCTACTGTTGGCATCACCACCAAAAATTTTATTTTAATCTAGGAGTGAGCTTAATGTCAAATGTATGTTTTAACAACCTACAAATATTATTTATTGTGTTAACAAGATTCCAGGCCACTGCTCAGACTTTCAGTGAGAAACAAAAACAAACAAAAAATACCCCCAAAACAATGTAAAAATGAGCAGATATGGTAAAATAGCAAATGATTATCAAAGTTCTATTTAGGCTTTTTTTTTGGGGGGGGGGGAGAAATCACAATGCCTGTTCCTCCAAAGACAGTTGGGGGATCCACAAAAAGTTCTTGCTGTTTAAAAATGCTTTGTACTAAAAAGTCTCAGATGTATTCCATATGACCAGCTGGGGGGTTAGAACATTAATGGGAAATTAGATTGTTCAGGAGACAGTTTCTTGAAGAAGGCAGATGACAGTCTAGTATGCATGCATTAGAGGGTAGGGGAAGGTCGGGGAGCAGGAAGAAGATACACCTGGTGGAGAGAGCACGGTGTGGACGAGAGTGAGTGGGGAAGGTGGGAACAGTGAGGAGAAGCAGGTGATTACAGAGCACACCGAGCAAATCTAGAGACGGCAGGACCAGCGAGGAGATCCTAGCAATAACTTCAGGTGTTAAATAATGACGGTTTGGACCAGAATGGAAAAAAGGGCTGGTAATGGAGTGGCTACGCAGTGACATGATGATGATTCCAAGTCTCTGAGCCTGGAAGCACTAATGAGGGAAATCACATCATCACTATCCATCTTTATGTGCAAGATGCTAAGCGTGTAAACGCGGTGTTTCCCTTTTTGCTGGCACTGCCAAGCTTCACTACTCACCTGGATGACCGCATTACTATCATAACTTCTTGCCATCAACATAGCTACACACCATCCCATCGCCAATAACCCATCCTCTACCCCACGGCCCCAACAATCATATTCTTTACTCTAAATTCTTCAAATGCCTTTTAAGGTGCTTAGTGTAAAATGCAAATAATGTAAAACAGACTATCTGTGATCTGCTCTCTACCTACATCTGACACCTCATTCCTTGCCATGCCCTGACCTGTACCATACACACCAACATAACAGAACTTAGCACTATGACAGTCCAGACATGGTCCCCATTCCTCTGTACCCAGTTAAAGACCCTCAAGGAACAGTACTGAACTCAAGCAATAGCTCTTCTGGGAAGCCTTCTCCCCGTCTCCACCCTAATTCCACATAGGCTGGATGGGTCCACACCTGCGCTGCCATGATCACCTGTGTACCACAAGAGCACCCAACCACACTGCTCATCAAGAGGTGGTTTAACCACTGGGTTGACTGACTCCTCAGGAACTTATAGCCTGAAGATCAGATTTTAGGTGCCATGACTCATTAATATACATTAAGTACTTTAAGGTAGTAGTTTTAATGTAATGGGCTTTCCCGTTTGGAAGTCTGTTTAATCTCAGAAGATATACATTCTAAGAATCAGTTCCTAAGTGTAATTTTGGTCAAATGTTTAAATACTTTTTCCTCTAAAAAAATGACTAGAAATGAGGATTCTATAATTCAAACACTCTGGATGTGACTTTTCATTGTGCTTTTAGCTGAAGTTACTTTTCACCTAGAAAAAGAAATTTAAGGAATAGCTTTGGCTACTTCCTGTGCCAAATACACCCATAATACATTCAGAAACCTCTCAAAAATTAATCAAAGGTTTTTTTTCTTAAACTACAGGTCATGTTTAAGTATACAAATTGCCATCAAATGATAGAATAGGTTATCCTTCCTAGAATTTCAGAACAAATATTTTTATACATCAGCATCCAATTATTCACTAAAATGGATTAACCAAATAGGAAATAGTTTACAAAATACTTTGACTTTGAAACCTATATCCTGGATTCTTTCACAGTAGATTTACTGTAATCTAATAGGTTTTGCTTATGATAAAATTAGACTTTGTTTGCATTATTTTTGCTCAATGAATGGCTAGAAGTGGTCAGAATGCCAAGAGCAGAAAATCTGAGATATCAACTGGGATATGTTATTTTGTAGCTAATAAAACAACAACAATGGGCCGGCCCAGTGGCGCACTGGAGAGTG
>NW_007726547.1:309305-313368 GCF_000696425.1 Galeopterus variegatus
CCGGTCCCCGGTACGGGCGCAACACCAAGGGTTGCGATCCCGTTACCAGTCAGTAAAAAAGGAAAAAAAAAAAAAACAACAACAACAACAACAACAAAATTCCCCTAGAACCAGTCATATTGGCTGATTTCATAATGTAAATTTACTTTCTTCAAGTCACATTCTGCAAACCTAGATTATGTATATTTTTAGAGCAATGCTTTTTCTCTTATCTTCTAATAAGAGCACTATAAGAAATATACAAGCTACTCAAAATCAATGTCTCCATGTTTGCAAGGCATGAAGTTTTTCACATTTTAAACGCTGAACTTGAAATATCTTAAAATGAATAGATATAATAAATAGGAGATATTTGGTTTTGCTGTTTCACCTCCTCATCCCTAACAAAGAGCTGTTACTAAACTGACAATAGGGTTTACAATTTCTGGCAACTTTTAATTATGATAAAAGGGAATATATATTTTTGAAAAAGAAAACAAAGCAATTTGCATGCATTTTCTTGGTAGCAACAGAAACTATTTATTATGGGGAATTTAGAAGCCGCTTGCTGGGAGCCAGGCAGGGTACATAATTTGCATGGAAGAGGGAGCAGATTGTGGAGGCCCTGACCTGTCAAACACAGGTAGGACCCCAGAGATAATGGGTCCCAGAATACAAAGCTCCATCTTGATCCAGACAGACACACACAACATGGAGAGGCCAGATGGATTAAATGAGAGACAAAAACGCTGGCTTCTGCCATCTCCCCAGGAAGAACATAAGTGCTACAGAAGTTGACAGATACCAGATACCACATGGATCACGCCCCCAGTCTCTTGGCCCTCATTGTCATGCCCGTGCCATGATTTCAGCCCTGCTGAGAAGAGACAAGCTTGTTCAGAGCCATGAGATAGTCACTGGGGAGGGGCTCAACCCCATGGATGAGAGCACTCAGTGGTGCCTGTGCCTAAGTGTCTCACTCAAGAGGAGGGACATGCTACGTGATGGCAGAAAATGAGACTGGAGCACTGCAGGGAACTCTCTGGTCCTTACCAGCCATCCTCGAGGCCCTCCATGGGTGGCTTTCCAACACCAGCCCACTCCCTACCTCAGTGTTCACAGAGGCACAGTATCCTCCCAGGACGTCCTGTATAACAGAAAGACTGTCTGCTCAGGCAGTGATGCTCTTTTCAGAGCAATGTTCAATGGTGATATAGCATTTTAATTTCAACAGGCAGCTGTAACTGGGTTTCACCATGGAACAGGAATGGACCCTCTGCAATGGCAGGATGTGCATCAAGAGGACACACTGCTTAGGGACAGGTCCGCAAAGGCGAGGATGCAGGAGCATGACCACAGTGACAGAAAGTGTGCAGAGCACGCTGTGAAAGTCCACAAGCCAGACTGTGAAAAGGATGGCATTTAGGAAACTAAAGGAGGAATGAACTGAGCCAGCTTCTTTCTCACAACTGGAGGCATAAAAGGCCTTTTTTCTCTGGTCATATGTAAAGTGATGCCACCCTGGACGGTGTCCAAAGACTTTGCTGAGAGGCACTGAAGGTCTAGTACATGCAAGGTCCAGTGTGGGACAGACGAGGTATTGTAAAAATCCCTCCCATCCCAATTACTGCACACCGAAAGTCTCCCTTCATTCCTCTCTCCCTCCCTCCGTCCCTCTCTGTCTCACACACTGGTGGTAGTTATGCAGGAGCTTGCAGCCACTCAAACGTTCCCTGAATCCTGTGATCTGCTAGGCCCTGTGCTGGGTGACACAGGACTAAAACAGACACGGTGGCATCTTCCTTCGGGGCCTCACGGAAGGTGAGAGAGGTTGGCTGGCAGGATGTTGGTAGATAGTGAATGGGTATGCAGAATAATGGAATGTTATAACTAGAACAGACCTCAGAAGCTATCTAAATTATCTAAGCCAGAACTTTTAAAACTGTTCCTAAAAACTGCAAGCCACCCCCCACTTTTAAAACTAGAATTTACATCGAACCCTAATGGAGAGAAGTGATTTAAAAACCAGCTGTTGAGGCAGAAGAGCAGTGAGGGTAGGGGGAGGGCTGACATTGGTGGCCTTGTCCACCCCCCAGAACCACGGAGGTGCCTCCCTCTACCAGCGGTCACAACACACAACGTGAAAATCAACAATCTAGTTGTCCAAATCTTCAGTTTTACAAATGAGGAAATTAAAGCTCAAAGGGTTGAAGTAGTTTGACTAAAATCCCAAATCTGTTAGAAGACTGTGGATTGGGATGCAAGTCATCTGAATCCCACTTCAGTGCCCAGCACACCCTACTAATAAAATTTCAACAACTCAAATTGCAAAAATTTGAAATTTGCAACAGTTGCTTTTTTTTTTTTTTTTGCCATATCCAAAGTTCAACAGAATGGTCTGGTAAAAAATAAAAACAGGACTGTTGAAAAATATGGCATTTTGTGGCTGTAGGTGCAGCATGATTAGGTCACTTGACAGAAGTGTCTTTCCCAGCGCTTATGCAGAACATCACCTTTGGTTCACAAATTGTAATGTGTCTGTTCACTTGTTTTTCTTTTTCTCTTGAGGAAAGTTGAATGAATAAATTTGAACATACTGTTATTTCCCATTAGAAATCTGTCACTTCCCATTAAAAAAGGAAACTAAGTTTTATAGGGACAAAATTAGATGTCCACATTGGTGGGAAACTCTAGAGGCTATCCCTACAGAATTAAGATCATACCTTATATTCATATGTATCTCTCTGCCTGTTGCCTTTGAAATGAGACACATTATATGAGAAAACCACATTTTATAAGGGAACTTAAATTGCATTTTAAGCCAAACAAGAAAAAAGTTCAGAAGCATCATAAGTTGCAGATGCTTTAAAAAAACATACTGAGGGGCCAAAGAACTTTTTTTTTTTTTTTTAATTAAATATACACCCAGGAAAGACAGAGGCAAGATCTAGAAGTGGCAAATAATATTGGTTAGGATGGCAAGGAACCATCATTGTAATAAGAGAAAACTCAGTGAGGTCAAAAACTCATATGACTCAGGATCTTGGAGACCAGGCTTGGCAGCAAAAATAGGAAATATGTTCTTCATCTGGTGAGAATAGTCTGCATATATTTGAAATCACTGGCTGATCACAGTGAAAAAACTGTCCAGATTTAGATGGGGAATTAGGCGGAGGTGGGTAGAGCGTAGCAATCCTCTCCCTAAGTTTTGCTTTGCATTTCACATTATGGCAGAAATATTCATCTTCACAAACACATTATGTGTTATAGGCAAAAATTACAGATTCTGCTTTAAATCTTCTCAGAATGTGATCTTTTTTATTTAAAACTCTTCTTCCCCACCACAGTATTCCTTAGGTGTGTGTGATAGAAATGGTCCACCCAAATGTTAAATTGCGGTGATTTATAATTCACATAAATTACCTCTGTCTCTGCTTAACTTGGGGCTGCAATGCCTCCAACTTTTCTTACAACAGTTAGATGGGTAGAGTCACATCTGAGGTTTAAAAAACTAAAATGTAAATTAGTAGCTGTGAATATAAGCTAATCAACAATTTTTACTATTAGGACTCCTACGTCCTTTCTTTTCTAAGTAAATACATGAATTGAGTTTTTCCTTTTGTTGGTGCAGGGGAGGGGAGACAGCTGGCTGGTAGGCATTATTTTTAACTAGAATGGTTATTTTTATACAACAAATGTTTAAGTATAAAGGTAACTCCCCAGGAGCATACATTTGTATGTATTTAGAAATGTTACATGGAAAACATACTGGTCATTCATAATGCCTTGGACTTTCAAAAATCTTAGCTTAAAATATTTTGCAATTTGGAAGTACATACACATGCACAAACATGTCTTGCTAGTTCAAGAAAAGCAAAAGTAATTCCTAAAAGTCAAACAAAATTATGTTTTTAAAATCATAGATTATTGCATGTATTCATTGGAGATATCTCTTTTATATACATGATACAGAAGTGGTTTTCAAACATTTTGGGGTCAGGATAACTTTACAGACCTCCAAAAATTATTAAGGACTCCAAATAACTTTTTTTTTTTTTTTTTTTTTTTTTTTTTTTGTTTTTTT
>NW_007726547.1:313771-318279 GCF_000696425.1 Galeopterus variegatus
CCGAGCCCTCAGACGGGAGCGCCGCCGTGCTTCCCAAGCGGCGCACTATCCAGTGCGCCACCGGGACGGCCCCCAAATAACTTTTTTGAATATGGATTATACCTATCAATATGTACTGAATTAAAACTGAGAAAGTTTAAAAATATTAATCACTTTATAAAAACAACAAACCAATTTTGTGTTAACAGGAATTACATTTTCACAAAAAATAGCTATATTTTCTAAAGGAATTAGTGAGAACAATGGCACTGTGTAACATTTTTTCAAAATTTTTCCTTTAACATTGGTTGGAAAGACAGACTCTCGTATAAGCTTCTGCATTCAATCTGATTCATTATCACATGATAAGAGGTCTCTAGAACACTCCACTGTATACTTGTGAGAAAATGAGAGGAAAGGGCAAATAATATCTTATTATTATTATGAGAACAATAGAAATAATAGGTTTAGACCCCACATATCTTCCTGAAGAGTCTTAGGAACTCCCCAGGGTTCCCTGGAGCACACTTTAAGAACCGCTGCTCTATGGCACCATTGACAATTGTTGTTCTCTCCACCATTATAAACTTACAGGTCTCCATGCCTTCATCATCGTCGTCCACCACAGGTTTATCATAAGACTTGTCGATGGCAGCTCTGAAGCTCTCGTTACATCCCCTGCCTCTGATTATCCGCGGCCGTGGGCGATGGAAAGGAATGTCCCCATTTAAAGTCACTTCAGCTACTGCTGTCTGCAGACTCTCTAACGAGCTAGACTTCTTCAGACCCAGGGAAGGTCCCACATCTCTGCTGGGGGAACCTTGGAGATTTACAAAAACAACAGGTTTGTTAGAATTAGTGGTGAAAATTACATACTTGAATACCTATGCATTGTGGAAAACTTCAAGGACAGAAACAAATTATTTGCTCAATGATGAGTTCTGGAATGTGGATGGAAAACATATAAAGAACAAATGAAGTAATAAAAACAAATGAAGTTACTCTAATTTTTATTTTTCCAAAATTTATATTAGGTTTTGTCTATTTTCCCTATTTTTATGAGGAAAGTCTCTAAGTTGTTAGTTTTCCATTTTTATCTCAACTGATGAAATTTTTGTCTGATTATTTTGCTATAAGTAATGTAAATAATCTAAAAGAACCAGAATAACTCAGAAGATTATTTGAAAAGTACTGATGATGAGAAAGCTAAGGTGAGAAACCAAAAGCAAGCTTTTTGACTTAAACCATTTTTTGGCAATTTAAAATCATTCGCAATAGTAGACATTCATATCAATGAATTTCACCAAGTCTCTTCGTCATTATACTGCAGATTTACAACCCTCCACAAGTAAAAAGAGCACAAAGGGCTACATGTCACCAGTGCAATCAGGGGCAGCCTGGCACCAGGCACAAACCTAATCCTGGGAAACACGAATGTTCTATGGAAAGGGCGATACAAGATAGGAAGAGAAACAAATTACATGGGGGCTCTCTCTCAGAGAGAGGGAAAGGTGGAGAAAGTAAAGAGCTCGATATGAGTACCTGTATCAGCAGGCCTGGGATAACACCTGTCTGAAAAACAGGTGATGGAGAGAAGGAAGAAGACTCAGCAATTACCAAGAAAATTTCAGTGGGATGGCAGGCGAGAATTCAGGGAATTAAAAATTTGGCTCTATTTCTTGAGGATCTAGGGCAGAAAGGCCTGAGATAATACCAGTAATGCTAAGCTTCAGGAGGCAATCAAAACTGATTTCTTTAACCAGGTAAGACAGCTCACCCATCACTGCCTGACCTGGCACTCAAAGGTAGACTAATTTAGCCTCCACATGACTGAAATACCAGCTTTGCACCACCACCTGAGCAATCCAGGTTACAGAACTCGTTCTTCCCTTACACTGCTAAAAAGACAGATGAAAAGATGGGAGGTAGGGGAACTAAATAGTTTATCTCTACATGGGGTCATCAGCCCATATGTTAATCAATAATTAAGGAGTAGCCTTGTCATGTTATTACCAAGAAGACAAATAGTTGAGACATGGGCTTTCCATAGCTCGCAGTATAAAACAGAGTGAAAAGCAAATTGAGAGAGTTCAAACAAGAATTATCGTTTTAAGATTCATTTACGTTACATCCTTCACCTAATTTTCACAATGGGGTAGCAGTTTTAAGTAAGAATAGATACGGTGAAAATGTAATATATGAAGAAAGACAGACATGTGATTCGAATGAAGAAATAATATTCTGTAAATTACTGTGCTTGGGAGAAGAAGATAAAATATTTAACTTTCTCACTGAAGGTTTGTATACATTTCATTATTTATTTTATTATAAAAGTTCACGAGATACTTCTTTTAGGGAGAGCAATCTTCTTTTCATAGCACTACAATTTTTGACAAATTCATTTTCTAAATTACTCATAAAAGTCATGTCATAAGAAGGAAAATGAATTTTGTTTCAGAGCTGGCTGGTGAGCTCAGTTGGTTAGAGCACGGTGCTGATAACACCAAAATCCGGCATTCAATCCCTGTAGCAATCAGCCACCAAAAAAAAAAAAGAAAGAAAGAAAATAAATTTTGTTCCAAAGAACTAAACAAAAAGTACAAAATCCAGGAATCAAAAAGAATAGGAAAAGATTATTCCTGGGCAGGGATAGTACTTTTATACTTCTTAGAATTAGCATTGAGATGATCTTTTTCTGAATAAATTATACCTATCAATTTTCATAATTTACCAACTGCATTTGGGTTTTATAAACATGTATTAAGCAAATATTTGGTGCTTTCTTGGGTTCATCAAGGATATGAGTATATATACATATATATGAATATGCATGTGTGTAAATATCTCCAGTAAAGATTTCATGCTTCCAGTAATGATTACCATAAAAACAGTATTTATAAAGAAGCTTTTCTTTATGCAAAGTTAGCTGAGATTTTACTTGATGTACTCAGAGCCATGAAAACTCTAATAATGAATTTCAGGAATAACATGAGTATTTACTAAAATTGAGTGTCCCTCAGCATAAACACAGGCAAATCTTTCCACAGAAACAGTAGAGTA
Source organism: Galeopterus variegatus (assembly GCF_000696425.1). Lineage (NCBI taxonomy): Eukaryota > Metazoa > Chordata > Mammalia > Dermoptera > Cynocephalidae > Galeopterus > Galeopterus variegatus. The sequence continues at coordinate 316,811 of NW_007726547.1, forward strand.
TACTAAACTAGGCAACAAAACCTATGCAAGTGTAATTCACAGCTTACCTATCTAGTCTATTCTCTAATTTCATAATACTGTGATATATGATAATTGTTGATGGAGGGTACTGGGTTTATGGACAGTCAATAAGGGCTCTTTTTATATTTATGTATGGTTGAAAATTTTCATAATAAAAAATTATAAAGAAAGTCAACATCTATAACTTGTGAATCTATACCAGGGATCAGCAAACCATGGGCCAAATCTGGAAAATTTTTTTTTTCCTTTTTGTCTTTTTTCGTGACCGGCAACGGATCGCAACCCTCAGTGTCGTGCCCATACCGGACCGGGACCGGCAACGGCATCGCAACCCTCGGTGTTGCACCCGCACCTCGCTCAGCCAGTGAGCGGCCGGTCTGTATGTGGGATCCGAACCCTCGGTGGCGCACTGCAGTGCGCCACCGGGCCGGCCCCAAATCTGGAAAATTTTACTGTGACACAGCCATGCCCATTTACACATGTTGTCTTTGGCTGCTTTCATTCCACAACAGCAGAGTTAATGGCTGCAACAGAGACCAGATGGCCTGCAAAGCCTAAAATATTTACTATCTGGTCCTTTTACAAGCAGAGCTTGCTGACTCTTAATCTATAATATGAACATCATACACTGATATACTATATTTGTCAAAGAAACTACAACAAAAGTTTTAAGTGATATATTAAGATTCCCGGTTAAGGCTACTGAGATCCCTAATTATAAACTTAGCATTTACTAGTAATAAAAAACTAAAAAGTCTTTCTCTATATAAGGCATAGGCAAAAGATTATTTAGTTTTATTTATACAAAAACAAAACAAAACCAATATCTCTTAATTTTAAAACAGTATTTTAAAGCTCTTTATATAAAAATCTTGTAGGTCATTAGACTACTTATTTTTTTATATTTCAATTCTCTTATTACTGTTCTCTCTTGTTCTTTCAGAAAATAAATTTAACCTCAAAATATGATATAAGATCTCTTAATCTCAGAATAAAGGGGAAAATCATAATCATACTATTTTCCCTAGATCTGTTTTTGTACTCCTACTTACTAGTACTCCTTTTGCCAAAAAAGAAAAAAATAGTAGATGTCTTTTGCATGGGGCAAAGGGAAATAGAATTCAATTTTCATTATGAAAGGCTTATAGCTAGACAGACGATGCCACTATGACTCTACCCAAATCCTTTGGACTAAACTATAAAATCATGGTAATCTTGAAAATTCAAGTGAAATGAAGAAAGAAAAATAACTGAAAATCTGTTCACTGTCAAATACTGGGGAGTGGGGAGGATTTAGTTTAGATATTTTATTCATGTAGATTTAAAACCAATAGGCCAAGAAATACTTTGACATCTATGTAATAATTTTTTGTCCCAAGATTTTTCAATTTAATTGGGTAGGATTGTGAATAGTGTGTGTGTGTGGGGGGGGGGGTTGTTTAAAAAAA
>NW_007726547.1:318460-335017 GCF_000696425.1 Galeopterus variegatus
GGGGGGGGGGGGGGGGGGGGGGGGGGGGGGGGGGGGGGGGGGAGAAGCCCTGAAGTCCTTTTTATCTAATGATCTAACATTTTAAAACATAAAAACATATGATTTAACTAGATTATCAAATTTGCCTTCTAACCATGAAAGTTTTATAATGCTTTCAGTTAAAAACTGGATATCATTAATATTTTTTTAAATCACAATAAATTATTATTCTTTTCCTTGTAGTAGCTGTAAGTTGGTTAAATCAAACATTTTCCTTATTTTACCTAATTGGCATAGTACATAAAGTCATGTCCTCTAACCTGAGCAGTTCAATTTGTGTTTTACGAACATTAACTTAGAGAGGGTTTACCTTCTTTAAAAGTACTAAATACTAATTGCTCTAAAAATTAATTACTATTTTATATATGTGAACTATCAAATAAATGTTTTTCCTTAGCCTTGCTTCAGAATTTCAATGAATTTTATGTTTGATAAGAAAAATAACTAGTAAAGGCTGAGGCTATAGTTCATTGCCTTGCAATATAGTTAATCTTATGATTTATTGGATGTAATTTTTACAATCTATCTTTTACTCTACAGAATATGATAACTACAAACATGCCCACGATAATCTTTACATATGTATGTGGGATACATATTTTTCAAGCAGGCTAAAACTAATTATTGCTGCAGGTTAAAAAGGTGAATTGAAGCTAATTAGTGCTAAGTGGTATAACTACATCATCCTGGAAGTAGAATAATTAAAACACTATTCCAAACTTATAATAATAAATCATAAGTGCTCAATTGTACAAAGTACATTACTTTAACTAGACTTAAAGACTTTCCTCTATCTTCATACAATAATATAAAAAGTAAAATCTACTATAATGCAAAACCCAGTTCAATATAATCCACTGTTTCTATGGAATCATTTAGCAGTATTTTAGAAGCAATGAATTTAGAGCAAGTTCACAAAGTCACCAAGTAACAAACAAGACATGAAGCCATATGCTTAATGCATATGGCTAATATAGTCTAATCCAACGCCAGTTTAACCATAAGCTATTCCAGCATCCAACAAAAAATTAAGGGTTTCTGAGTGACTAATGTTAGCAACACTAGACATTGTCATTTCAGTGAAAAATATTTATACTGGCACTATTTCTTTTCTTTCAAATCAAAATCAGCACTTTAAGAATCACCTTTTGGATGTTAACCTAGACATCACATAGATGACTGAAAAATTTAAGAGTCTGCTGTAAAAGATTATGTTTTCAAGATTTCTATTTTTTTTTAGTTATGACAAAACAGTCCTCCATGAATATAATTAAGAAAATCTAGGTTTTTTTTAGCATGAAGCATTAAATTACATTTCTATTTAGTATGTATAGCACTGATAAATTTCTTCTAACAGAAAATTTTTCTTTTCTTATACAATTTGATTTCCCACAATGAAAACATCTGTACAAAACTGGAATATTTATGTTTACATGCACTATGATTGGCAGCTCTATAATTGTGATAAGCTCCTTGGACCACGGTTTCTATGACAACAGTCTAACTGTCCATTCTTACCTGCTTTCTGGTCATCCACTGTATTGAGTTTAGTCTCGTCAGCTACTGTTAAAAGGTAAATGTATAATGGTTAGCCCAGTTAGTTCCCACAGCCCAACATGCTTCAACCATTCCCAGATCTTTTTAGTTAGGTGACAATTCTTGGTAATATTTCATGCAAATAATATGAAACATCAAGCAAACATTCGTAATCAAAAAAAAGGGGGCGGGAAAGCAGTGTCTCCATGCAAAATGCCAGTCATTTCATTTCACAGATGTGTGTTATTTATATGTTAGCATGTAATTAGCCAAGGCAATGCACTGATAAATTTTTCTTTTTCGCATATGATAAATTAATGCTTTTAGTCTTGAAGTACAAACAGCCACCAAAGAACAGCACAAGTTACAGTTGATTAACAAAGGTTTTTAAAATCAGTCTATAGGTATAATTATTTTGCCTTTTTCTTTTTTGGGGGGTGGTGGATTTGGATTTAAAGAGAGACACTACCTGATTGGTGTTTGATTGAACAACTATGGTCATTTCCCTCCTCTCATTTGTTCCCAAATACTTTCTATAATAAATAGTCTCTCAAATTATTACTCCAATTAAATGCCTTAATTATCAAAACACAAGAGTTTCTATTAAATAAACCTTCAAGAATAGTAATGAAAGGAAGATATTATGAATTAACCAAATTCCAGACATGGATTGAGATAATGGTTTCTCTCCAAAATTTTTTCTTTTAGTTCAAAAATCCCACAACCAACCAAATACAATTTCAATGAAATTGGCTTTAAATAGCCAAAGTGTTAAAACACTTTAGTTCTTAAAATAAAGATACATGAATATAGCATGATATGCACATGTGTTTGTTTCTTTTCTCATAAGAAAACATATATATTAACATATTGCATATTATGTAAACATGTCAGTTATAAGTAATACGCTTATCTCAAACTCAGAGAAAGACTAATTTTTGCCAAATTGCCACATTTCACATTTATTTTTTTCTATTGCTTAAAGTAAACAGACATGTGTTTGGGGCCATCAATTTTATCCTGAAAGCATCTAAACCTTATTTAGATAAAGATTCATGGAGATTGTACTCACTACCTAAATCCATGCTTTTTGATTTTCGCGTTTTAACGAAATCCAATTGACTGGCATCTGAAAATTGCTTTGTGCGTTTTTCTGACATACTCTGGCGTCCAAATCCTTCTCGTTGAAAAGCAAGAACTGGATCAACATCTGGACTCAAAGAGCTGGTGAGAAGAAAAAGACAAACATAAAAATATTTACTAAAAACAGAAGACATTCAATTTAGGAAAGTTCACATATACCTGTGTATCTGAATATGTGTATATGTATATTCTTCAAAAAAAAAATTATGGGGCCGGCCCGGTGGCGCACTGCTATAGTGCGCCGCTTGGGAAGTGCGGTGGCGCTCCCGCCGAGGGTTCGGATCCCACATACAGACCGGCCGCTCACTGGCTGAGCGGGGGGCGGGAGCAACACCGAGGGTTGTGATCCCGTGGCCGGTCCTGGTCCGGTACGGGCGTGACACTGAGGGTTGCGATCCGTTGCCGGGCACGAAAAAAGACCAAAAAAAAGGAAAAAAAAAAAAAATTAAACTACATAACACAAACATAGTTCATTAAAAAAAAACTGTGGCTGTATAGAAGGTGATGGAAAAATACAAAATTATTTTAACATTTAGAGTAACTCTTTCTCCATGTGAATTTTCTCCTCCTTTATTTCCCTCTGTTTCTTTTCTCTATTTGACAATATATCATTATTTCTAAGTGATTATAAAAAATGAGCCTGATATTTTTCAGACATTGGAAGGATTGGACATTTGAGGAAACCTGTCATATATTCTATAGAAATATTAGGAGAAACAAGTGACCATATAAATTATAATTGAAGAGAAGTTTCAAAAAGGATGTGTTCTGGCCCTCATATATCCTTTATCTTGTCTTTTAGAAAAGAAAAGAAAAAAAAACTCATTTATGGCATGTAGTTTCACAAGGATATAGTTTCTCTGAAATATATAATTAATTGAAAAAAAGTCAATTCCACAAACCTTTATTATTACAACCTATTCTGATTAAAATGTTGTGCTGGGGACCAAGGTGAAAATATTAAATAAGAAAAGACCCCTGTTCTCTATGAGTTCACAAGAAAAATACTAAGCCAGAAGTATGAAACAGATGCTGTGGGTGCAGATGAGAGAATAAACAGTACAGGAGGGTGTCAGGAAACACATGACTAAGTCTAGATGACATCTGATTTGGATGACACCAACCCAGTGGCTCAAGCAGAGATGATATTAAAAAAAAAAAAAGCATATGGCAAGTCATTGCTAACAGGATATATATTCTGAAGTGTTTTTCCAATGGAAGTGACTGGAGATGACACAGAATCACTTCCATTTGTAAAAATCTGTGAACACTTTAGAAAGCGCTATCAGGTGTTCTGAGCACAGTTCATACTATGAAAACAGCTCTGGGCACACTGAGTAAGTAAATATACTAACTCTTTTATCAGTGTTGAGCCACCTTACCTCTCTGGCCAGGTGAGAGAATCCCCCTCTGCAGCTAACTCAACCTACTGAGAATGCAATGGGACTACTTCTACTATGTCAGCTGAATTTATGACAGCCTTCCTCCTGTTTCTGGTGGAAGCAAGCTTCTCTAACCCTTTGCGGTCTTAGGAGAATTACCACTCATATTGGTAAAAGGATAGTGATCTGGTTTGGATGGACATCAGAAATTTAGCTGCAATCTACTGAGCATGAAATGATAGTTGGCTATTTAAAAAGGGCTAAGCCAAAAGTTGTGAAAAGCAGGATACCAAGGAAAAAAGCTCTGCCACTGGGTTAAGTGACCTGAAATGTTTTAAGCCCATATGTTTTAATATGCTCAATAAAGGGAACAGGAAGCTCACCCATCTTACAAGGCTAGTGACAGAATTCAAGGACATAAGATGAAAGACCTTTGTAAAGTGCAAACCACTAAACAAAGTCAGTTATTATTACCCAATGGAGACTATCTCAGATTAACAAATTATCGTGATAGAAATCTACGGTCCTTAAAAAGCACTTAAAGAAATTGGGCAATCCTTCTCGATCTTTTCTACCAAGTGTACAGCAGGAGCCCTAGGGTGAGGCAAGGGGGGTGCCTAGGGCTCAGAATGTAAGGGAGCATTCACTCTCAAGGTCATGCAAGTGCAGTGTCAACACCTGACAGTGAGGCCTTCGTAACTTTTGTCTCTTGAACACGCCTCGCTTGTCTTGCTGGACCAGCCACACAGAAAAGGAAGCTATATCTTACAGGGGCAGGGAGTTTAACCCAAAGAAAGAACACAGTGTTTTACAAAGATATAAAGAAAAGTCATTTATATTAATATTAATGTTATTGCGCTTGCACTCTATTCTAAATCTTTTCATTTTTAATATACCATATTTTTTCCCTAAAACATTGAATAAATTTGATGCTGCAAAAAGCAGGGTCATGTTTTTCTTGAAGCCTCAGGTGCCCCTTCACATACTACTATTCTTTGGTGAATAAGGACACTTCAAAAAGTTCGTGGAAGAAAAAAAAAAAACATAAAACAAATCTTTCCATAAACTTTTTGAAGACCCATCACATCTGGCATATAATTTTCAGAGCATATATGCCCCAGTCAAGAAACACTTTTCTGGAAGTGAAAAATTAAAACACATATGATGAAAACTATGGCCCCATTTTGCAGCAGCAAACTCTAAATAATATATTTCCAATCAGAGTAATTCTATTTTGAGAGTGATCTCTTCAATCGTTCTGCATGTTTCCAACATTTTTTGTATCATGTGGAATACTTTAAAACCTAAACTCCAATAGGCATCAAACTTGTGGACAGAGTGAATCTGAAATACAGTTTTAATAGAAACCATTGGCAAAAGATTTTTCAAAGAAATACAAATTGTTGCTGCCAGTGTTGCCTGAAAACCACATCTCAGCATATTTTTTAAACTAGCTTTATATCCTGTGAAATTATCATGCCATTAAGATTAGAATTTGCCATAATACCTTTCTCCCCTTTAAACACATTGTTAATATTCCCTAAATCAATTAACGGATTGAAAAAATGTATTCTATTAGTTAACAAATAAGTAGGTTAGCTATTGGACATATTTAACCTTCCGCAGTTGTGCAGTGAACTATAAACACACACACTTTAAACTGTCAAATAAGTTTGTGAGTTAATAAAAGTCTTAAAATAACTAAATATTCCTAAACCATTACATAATTAATTCTTCCCTATCAATATACCCATTAAACTAATTTCAGATACAATAAACAGTACACTAGAATATTTAACAAGTCAGAATGCAGGACTGACAGCTGATTCTTTAAAGAATGTAACCATATCCTGACCCCTAATGTTATTAAAATTCCAGTTATTAATCCTGTCTTATTGCCCTTTTGTTTTCATAACATTTTCATCAAGGATTAGGGAGATATTGTCAGGCTGGAAAAGCTTACATTTTCTGCTGTGATTCAGAACAGCTGCCATTCTTGTTTGGATAACCCTTCATTCATATTCTTCTCTTTGCCCCACATTCCCCTCAGCAAAATCATACAAGTCCTCACCATTTTGCAAATCCTCCTTAGGGAAATTAATGCCACAATCTATCCCTGCTAGTTATTTATTTATTTCCACCAATAATACAGTGTGCTTTATAAGGCCCCAGACAGATCTATTCCTGTGACCACCTCCACAATTTCTCATCACTGTGGAGATTCAAAGGCTTTTGTCCCTAAGATGAATATTGCATATATCTAATCCTTACTTTCTCTGTCGCTGCTTTCACATTCAGAAAGAGATATAAACTGCAGCAGTCAACGTAACTGCATCTGCAGATTTGAAGTGGGTTTTTACTTTACATGATAGTCTCCCCCTCTACTTTTAACCAAAATACTCATTCAAAGATAAGCTATTATCATGCAAGCCTGAGTGTAGCTCTATTTTTAAACCCTGTGTTTTCAAAAAGAGAATTAAAAAAGAAAAGCTAGAGATGAACTTTTCAAGGGCCCAAATAACAGGTGAGATTATTCCACGAGAACATCTGCAGAATTAACAGATAAATGAACTGTCACGGGAGAAGAGCACCGGGGGGTGGTTTACTTTCTTAAGATCATCACTAAAATGTTAACACAAATAAACGCCAGTACCCCAGACACCTCCTAACTCAAATTTAATGTTGACACAAGTCAGGGAAAGAGCAGGAAGTAGAAATGAATAAGTTGTAGAGGAACAGTGCCATAACATTTAAATATAATTTTGCTGATGTATTCATAAAAGACCCCAGAGAAAGGGTAATAAGGAAATTCTGGTATAATACTTCAGATGGTTTGTGTTAATTATCACTACAACCTTACGAGGTCAACCCTAAGAGGGATTTTCCTTTTGCTTATTGATGTATATAATTACTAGGCATGTAGATTAAGGTGCACATTCACGTACATGAGCCACACATTGGCTCAATAATATCAGATGCTTTCTCCTATTTTCAAAGACTCAGGAGAAAAAATAGCACGAGACTGCCCCAAAAGTCACTATGTTAGAAGCAAGTACACAGCACCTTCAACAGTATAGTTATAGCACTCTACAAAGAAAACCTTCAAAAAGCCTCCTCCTGCTCCCAGAACACATCAACTATTAGTTTTGCCAAAGACATCTAATTGTTACAAGCAACTTAGAAATCTACTTAAAATTTATTAATTTAACAGAAAAACGATTCATAGATGTAAAATAAATAATAAATAGTTAAACTTAAAAACAAATAAGTAGGGTTTTTTGATAAGTGGTAATTTTGTTGTTTTGGCTAAAATTACTAACTATGGCACTTGAAAGGCTAAAACAATTGAGCAAGTTTACAAGGGTTAAGCTGTAATCTTTTATTAAAAGAGTTGATAATTAAGAATATAAAAATCATGAAAATAGAACACTGCTATAAAAAATTAACTAACCGTACTCAGGATAAGCCATTTAAACATAAAATAGAATGTGATTGCAATGTGTAATCTTTTATTAAAAGAGTTGATAATTAAGAATATAAAAATCATGAAAATAGAACACTGCTATAAAAATTAACTAACCGTACTCAGGATAAGCCATTTAAACATAAAATAGAATGTGATTGCAATTAACCAATGTTTTCCAACCCTGGACTATGAGCTTACCAGTCGGCTGAATCACTGATTGCAGCCTTAGCCCACGCACCAGCACCTGTGGTCACAAATCCCACATCATCATGGGAGCTGGAGGATGACTGGTCAGAGAGATGTGGAGGAAGAACTGGCAACCTGTCATCTTCTATAATGACAGTGTCATCTTGGGGCATATTCACGGTGGGGGACAGCTGGAATTTACCTGTCCAGTGAAAAAAGAAAAAAGAGAAATTCTAGACATCAATCTAAGTGTCACATCTACTAATTTTTAATACTTTTCTGTATTAGAAAATCTAAACTTCCATATATCTGCTCAACCTGGTATAACAAAATAGAATTTACCACATTTAATTTTCATAAACGATTAGAGACCTCATGTCTATTACTAGCTCTGACGCTACAGCTATGTACCTCAGGGCACAGTATGCAATTTCTCTGATTTTAAGTTTCCTAAAGCCAGAGGTGATCTCCTAAATGTGTTCTAATGTGAAAATGCTACACAGATTTGAAATTGTGAAAGTCCTTTGAAAAATTTCACCAGAAAATTTAGAGGGAAGCCCTACAGACTTACATCAATCATTCATCCACTCGTTCATAGGCAACTACCACATACCAGGTACTGTAACTAAGACATAACCTCTGTCCTTAAAGAGCTCACAACCTGATAAAAGGAAATACAAACAAACAGTGATAATTGTATGGTGATAGAAGCCATGTGCAAAAAGCACTGTGGCATTCACCTGCGTGAGTAATTGCCTACACGGCTGGGAGTAGGGAGTACTGGGAATCTTAACAAAGTTAACATCAAGGTTGGGTTTTGAATGATGAATATGATCTTTTCTGCTAGAAGAAATAATGACATTTATCTTAGACTTCAGTGACAACATCGCTAAATGCATGATAGAGAAAAGCCCACAGTGCATTCAGGTGACACTTCAAAGACAAGGATGCCTGGGGGAGGGGATATGCCAGGAGCGATCTGGAAGAGAAAAAATTAGAATCTGACCACCCAGCGGTTTTCAGGCCATAAGCAGGGAGCCTGTAAATTTTGATTTATTTAGTTAGGATATAGCGTTCTTGGTAAGAAAGACTGCATACACAGCCTACACTGTTGCTACTGATTAGTTTCCAGCAGGAAAATTTGCTCAGTTTCATGGATCAGTATGATAGACATTTATATTTCACAATCTTTCTTGGGTCAAAACTATGTTTCAAGGCCCAGAATTCTTAAAGATTAAGCTGCCATCCAAATGATGTCAACTTTTTTACTGATTAGTTTCCAGCAGGAAAATTTGCTCAGTTTCATGGATCAGTATGATAGACATTTATATTTCACAATCTTTCTTGGGTCAAAATTATGTTTCAAGGCCCAGAATTCTTAAAGATTAAGCTGCCATCCAAATGATGTCAACTTTTTTCCAAAAATCACCCCCAGTTCTTCTAGCTTCCTCCCAAAATCTTGTGCCATGCTTTTCTTGAGCAAAAATTTATAGACAAAACTTTGGTCCAAGAAGAAACCTTGTGAGAGACCACACTCGCAAAAACACAAAAACACGCACTCTGTATGCTGTGGGCCGACTGTCTGGCATCCGCACAGAGCAAAGACACCTGACATTCCCTGTCCACCTTACAGGACGATAAAAAAACTCTCACCGTAAGTCCAATTTCCAACTGCACAGGTTCCTACCCAAACAAAAGTCTTGTTCTGCTTTCCCAAGACACTACGACCATTTTACACAGGTGCACATTTGCTTTGTTATACATTATTTTTTAAAATAGCAAAGCAGCAATGTATAGGCAGTTTATTAACATTGTAACATTAGTTTTAGGCAGAATTTCAAAAGTAAACATTCATAAGAATGTTGGGGATAGCAAAGACAGGCCTGAAAGATTTTTAAAAGTATGTATTTCTCTAGATATTTTAGCAAAGGAGTAAAAATTATTTAAGGTGCTACATATCTCTTCAAGACAACCTACAAAAGAAAACTTGCTGGAAATTTGAAATGCATTCATTATTTAGCATCAGCCACTCTATTGTAGAAATACTACATGCTCACTGAAACTTCTTCTCAGGACCTTATTAAGAAAAACTTTCCATTTGATTTCAAATGCACCTATTTTGACAAACTAACAGAAACTAACAGCTTTCTATGAATGTTCAAGATAAAAATGCAAATCAAATGTAATACTTAATCATTTCCCTTCTGTGAACTCAAATCACTCATTTATTTCTATTCGAGTTTTAGGCTTAATATTGCAAATGTACAGAAACCTGTTCAACAAAAATATCATTCATAAATAGGTAGGACATTCTACCACTATTAGTCAGAGAAAGTTTCCATCTCAAGACATGCTCTTCCCCCCCAAAAAAAGTGTATAAAATTATAAAAACAGGGTTACCCCTGACTCACCCCTGACAAGGCATATATCACAACATCAAATATTAAGTCCTCACCCAGCCACAATTTATTGGAAGGAAGTATTACAGTGCAATCATGGTGCATACATTTTTAAACACAAAAGCTAAAACTTGGGTTTACACAGTATATTCTGAGAGACAGCCTAATAAGCAATATGGAACATTAAATGATTCATATGGTAATCCTTTTTACGTATTATATTGTTCTGAGCAAAAATATTGTACCTTAAGTACAAAATTTTACATATAAATAAATGGCAAGAAATCTCCCTAAAAGGAAGACGACAATTTAGCATGTTCGCTCACCCATGGTTCTGGAGGAGAGTATTTCACAAGATTGGAGAATGCATATTTTCCATCAATTTTCTGCTTCTTAGCATGTTTGCCAGGAATATAGTTTTGGGATCTGGCTTCAGGAATATACTGGGGTAATAAATGACTAAACAACCTAACAACATATTCCACCAAGCCCCACCTAGATGATACCACAATCTCTTAATTTTGTTTGCTAGTACCTGGTACATCCTGAATGTGAAACCTTCTAAGCGTGACCTGAGAAGGCTTCCATCTGTTTTTTGATGAAGAAACTTTCCTCTTGCCTCAACTAGTTTATGGATTCCTGCAAACTACTAAGTAAACTAGTCAGTTTCTTGTAGAGGAGTGAAACAAGGAGATTCGAAATGATTGTTTACTCAAAATTTATTCATTGGTAAATTTACATAGAATGTAACACCAGCATGATACTAGAAACAAATGAAATGAGGGAACTGTGCCAGTGATATGACTAACAATAAAACAACATTAACGTTCCATTTTCTACATCAAATGAAAACATTCTGAACATAATGATTTTTTAAACCCACCACAAATGTATGAACACAGAACTACTGAGAAAAATTTTAAAATGGATACAACAGATTTGCTTGATTTAAACAAAAATTTTTCAAATAAAAGAATGGAAACAATTTAAGCTTCCATGTTCCCAAATGTCAACTCGTGATGTATGTTATGAAGTGAATATGTTGGTTAAATTAGCTTTACATATTTTTATTGTTGTTCTTATTATTAATAACTAAGACAGCTGAACAATTGGAAAATATTTGTAAGGCTTTTAAAAGGAAGAAATCCCATGTAAGCTCACTACAGATTACTTTCTGACGAATGCCCAGTACTACTCTTTTAAAATCCATGATAGTGGAAATTCAGTTAAAACAGATGACATTTGGAGAAGTCACAATTGTCATTGATCCCACCAAAAGTTAAGGAGATTGATTGGGTTTGAGTAATGTGTGACTCATGACTCAGAAAAATATACACCTGAATTTTGGTTCAGAAACACAGAAAACTGTGTGGCTTCAGTCAAGTCACTTAATTTCTTTGGTCCATAACTCCCCTGAGTAGAAGATAAGTAGGCTGGAATATGTGATTTCTAAGGCTGTTTTCAAAGATTAACTTTTCTGATTTTTAGATCACAGTAGTTGCCAGGATGGAATAGGTTCTGGAGACTGCCTAATGCCTTTGCTTAAAGATGTAGGTATTTATACACTGATGTTAATAAAGAATGAATGTCACAAATGTCCCTAACACATACTGTGTGATCTCAGCATTCCCCAGAGAGGACTATTTTTAGAAATAGAAAATATCTAAAAACAAAATAGGAAAAAAAAAATATCACGTGATCTTGGGACTTAGTTCCTTTATCCGTTAAGTGGGAAAGTGTGACTGATGATTCCCCAGAGAGGACTATTTTTAGAAATAGAAAATATCTAAAAACAAAATAGGAAAAAAAGAATATCACGTGATCTTGGGACTTAGTTCCTTTATCCGTTAAGTGGGAAAGTGTGACTGATGACATTTGACATCTTCCAACTCTAAAGTCTCCTCCTTTTTTGGTATATTTTTTAGAAGCCTCTCTCCTGGGGTATGCTCCCATAGAAAAGAGTCAGAAAGCCTCAAGGTTCCCTTTGGTCTAGAGTTGTACATGGGGAATGTTCTATGCAAAAATTGGCCCTGTATGCATAAAATTAATAAGGTTAATGTAATCAGCTGAAATTTCAATACAAAGTCTTCTATGTATCATAGCAGATCATGAAGTAAATACCACCACCTCCAATAATGTCTATAAGAGTGATTCAAAATGTACAAAAGACAACCATCAACCAAACAGGATTTGTCTGAGACATTTCCACATACCTAGATACTATGCAAACCAAATACAACTGCTATTGGTTTAGGCTAATGGAAATTCAACACTCTAATATCTTATATTTGGTACTCTGTTTTGGTATTCTGTGGCAAGGTAACATCTTTTACAGGATTTCTAACTTTAAGTCGTAACTAATTTCACAAACAGCATTTGATGTTTTAGGGCCAATGATACCAGAATAAAAACTGACAAAGATGGAGGAATTCTCAAATTTGAAAAAAAGCAAGATAAATCAAATTAAGCATATATATTTCTCAGTGTAACACTGTATAAGATCCCTAGTTTCTAGTACAATATGTAAAAAATTACCATAAGAAAATATCCAAATCATACCAACATCGATTTGGCCTACTATCAACAGTAATGAGTCTGTCACCCCCCAGACCAAAGTGGTAAAAGGGTATACACAGCCCATCGCAAAGCACACAGCTGGGAGGGAAGTTACTGCTGTAACTGGGGAAGCACCTGAAGTTTCAAGAGTTCATTACATATCTAGTGGAGGGAAGGGGAAACACTGTCAACTATAATGCAAACTGAAGAGGACTAATGAAACCACAGCGCACAAAACCAGGGCAATAGCTTATGAAGAAAACGAGGGATTCCTCAACCCACATACACAGCATTTCAAAAGGTCACTAGGTGAATTTAGGGGTTTTTTGGTTTGTTTTTTAGTTTTAGTTTTTCGCCTTCCTCTGAAGCATCAGGGATTGGAGGCAGGACGCAGGTAACAGGAACTGGTGGGCCATTGGTCTGATTCAGTATGGCAAGTCCTATGTTCCTATAATAAAGGGGAAATTACAGCATATCACTTCGTATGCACACAGATGCAGGGACACACGCACACTCTTCCTCTCTCAAGGGGTCTGAAATTTTATCAATAAAAATGAATTTAACAAAGATAAAGTTTCATACCAAAGCCGAGAAAGTACAGAAAAACCAACAGCAGTGAAGCAAATGATAATCAATAAGCAAAGATTAAATGTGATAAACTATGTATGATGCCTGTCACCCAACAAATGTTCAACCCAACAGTTGTAGCATCCTTCCCTGACGTTCACTTACGCCAAGCAGGTAAAAAGAAAAATGTTCCCGAAGTATAACCAGAGAACTGGCATGTTTAATTCTACACGTAACAAGAAATTGAGAATTTAGCAATTTTTCTGAACTAGAATAGTTTAGAGGAAGAACAACAGAAAATTCTACTAGTCATGTCTATGTATTTTCTTATCATGCCCAGTAGAAAGTTCTTTGAAGGCAAAGATTGTTTCTTACTCATCTTTGCATCTAAAGCAAAACAAAATGTCTTGCTAATAGCAGGCTTTCCATAAACATCCATTGATGAAATACAAAAATTCTTATTTCAGTGAAGCTCCATAATAGAAAGCTGAATTGTATTAAATCTGCATTAAGTGCAAAATGGAGTTAGATTTAGGGTTTGTTTGTTTGTTTTTAAATTAGAGCCTTACAAAATATACCAATAATAAAAGAGTTTTATGTCAGGTATTATTTTAATCAAAACAGCTTCTTGTATTTTAAATTTGAAAACTCTCTTAAATTAGAGCCTTACAAAATATACCAATAATAAAAGCGTTTTATGTCAGGTATTATTTTAATCAAAACAGCTTCTTGTATTTTAAATTTGAAAACTCTCAGAAGCTAATCCCAAGATGAGCAACTCAGTAAATCCAGCCACTCCTGTGGCAGAGCAAATCTTTATTAACTCGATCTGTTAACGGAAATCTGAATTGCTACAGAGCAAGTGCTAATAACCTCATTACCCAGTGGGGGCCATGCAGACAGTATGGTGTTGAATTCAAACAAAGAATGCAGAAGACTAGTTTCAGGGTTTTAAAACTAAGGCTTTGAAAAAGTGGAAATACAATTAAAATATACTAGCACCCTATAAGGTGCAAACCAAATAAATGTGAATACTTCATGAATACACACATTTTTTCCTCTCCCTCCAAGTGGGGCTACTGTGAATGATACATAACTTTTGAATCCTTACTGCCATAAACCACTAAATTTTGATTTTTTTCAAAACACAGCTTCACTTATTATCTCAAACAAGTGAAGAACATCTCGATCATGGGAAAACATTTCTATACGACTCCTTTCTTTTCTTGTTCTTTCCACATGTTACAGGATCTAAAAGTCACTTAACAAATCAATTTATTGATTTATTCTCTTCACATTAACGCTTCCTGAATGATTATAATGAGCCTGTTCTTTTTCCTCCTGAAACCATGGGCCTCGTCTACATTAATATTACATTAATAACCTCTCCGTGAACCTGTGAGAGCATAAAAGTAAGATGTGGTAAACAGGGTTTTACCTGACTCACCCATTATCCTACTGAGTGCAGCATTTCTCGTGGGCGATTCGTCAAGCCCCTCAATCCCACTGTAGAGGGAATGGGAAATTCTTCGCTCTCTATCATCCAACACTGTTTCAATGGGCAGCTCAGGTCCAGGGGGGCTCCCAGGTGACTTTAGCTATAGAGAAAGGGGGGCAAGGCAAAAATCAGTACTGGAGGCGCATTAGCAGCATGGGGGAATTATAGCAACTCGCCCAAGGCCTGCATCCAACTGGGTACCAAAAGGCTCCCAGGTGACTTTAGCTATAGAGAAAGGGGGGCAAGGCAAAAATCAGTACTGGAGGCCCATTAGCAGCATGGGGGAATTATAGCAACTCGCCCAAGGCCTGCATCCAACTGGGTACCAAATGAACTAGAACTTTTCACCCTGTACCAAAATAATTTGTGATGACAGCTCTGCCTAATGACCACCTTTCTGTGCCATTTTATACCATGCCTCCCATGAAGTTCTGTCAGATTTCAACCACTGGAGGAAAAATATGTATATTAAAAGATTTTTTTTAAAAAATCGTATCTTGGTTGCTTATTTTTTCAATTTGACTGTTAGTATCTGTTGAAGTCAATTGAAGTTATAGTTGAATGCAGAATTCTTCACTAGATGCTGCTCAGTGTAAAGCACGCTTTATCAGAATGGAAGCTGGAATTTCGCTATAGTTTTTATACTTTTATACCTATAGTATGTAAATACATCTAGCAATTAGCGCACATTTGTGTGCATGCTGGTGGAATTTTTATCTACTCTACAAGATCTAAAGACCCCATTTGTCAGTTCAGGAGTCTTGAATAATACGCTGTATCTAAATCACTGAATCTATTCTTCTGCCAAAAATTAAGAATAATCATGGTATTATCTTAATGTAATCTTTAAGTATGAGATAGTGAGTAACTGAGTTAAGTACTTTGATAGTGTACAGAACAATATGGAAATAAGGACCAAATATTCTAATGAAGCAAGCAAAGGTGTTAGTATTTCACAAACATATGCAATCCATTAAATAAGCAAAGAATACAGGTCAATTTCTTTGACTATGAGTTAAAATATTATGTGGCATTCCTTTAAAAAGCTGTCATATTCTTCATAGAAACAGTAGAAATAAAAAATTTATGTTAGTAAGACTCTGAAACAAATCTGCTTCAAGGGGAAACAAAGTGCACTTAATTACAATCCTTACAATGTGGGCTCTGAGGTTAACCACATGGACTAATATCTTATGGTGCTTTGGAGCTAGCAAGAGATGGGAGGGCTGCTGTGGGGAAATGGGTGGGAGCACAGCCTAACACAGACAAATGGGAGAGGAGACTGCACATTCCAAACATGAAACCACAACTGTGGCAGTTCCTTCCTCTGAACGAATTATTATTTCTGTTAGAAGCTATCATCTGTTTAATATAAATGAGATATTTAATGAAGTTCTGAATTGCAGACTTATCTCTCCCAGTTTGAAAAGCACTGGGGAGATTTAATGCACTGAAGGGTCAACACAATTACAATTGGAGGCACGTCAAACTGCAGGAGAATAATAAACTTCCAGCGCTAGTGAATTAGGCTCAATAAGGTTTAAACTGTGAAATGAGGATTTGTTTTATTATGTTTTCTTTTTTAAAACTGCAGATTACAACTGACAGCTTTACTGAAAAGTAAATTAAATATTCAAGGTCTCTGGTGTAAAGCAATAAAAGAACATTTTCTGAAAGAATACAACACTTAAATTCCAAAATACTCTGGAGAGGTAAAAAAAAAAAAAAAAAAAAAAAAAAAAAAAAAAAATAATACCTTATACCTTTAAGAACAAGTATGTTTGG
>NW_007726547.1:335971-352973 GCF_000696425.1 Galeopterus variegatus
TACTCTGGAGAGGTAAAAAAAAAAAAAAAAAAAACAAATAAAACTAATACCTTATACCTTTAAGAACAAGTATGTTTGAGTTTTTTTAAATGAGCAAATACATTAAAGAGACTTGCTATACAAGTCTGTATATACAAGTCCTGCTTGCTATATAATAATTCATTTTATAAGAAGACAAACAACATATCAAGTTTGCTTTAAAAAGACATTTAATTGAAATATTTAATTCTACAATTTTCTATATGATAAAATTTTTATATATTGAGGGAGAAATTCCAAAATATCCCAAGAGGCTATTTTAAAATTTTATATAGTCAAATAAAAATCCCATTTAAAAAAAGTACATGCAGGCTTTCTAGAAAAAAAAATAAGAGCCACACACTTGAACATTTCCATGGGAAAGATTCTCCACCTCCTTTACCTCCCTACCCATGTCTAATTTGCATCTCAAAAAAGAGATTTAAATAAAGAATTCAATAGTCTACTACATAAATATTTAACAGAAGATACAATGCCTTTTAATTTCTTTTTAAAAACCTGATTGGGGTACACAGTTTTGTTTTAAATCTTTTGATGATTTTTTGTTGTTGTTGCAAGAAAATGAGTTTAAGAAAAAAGAAATGTGTCAGAGAGCACAGGAGCAGCTCAGAGGAGGAGAGGCAGAGCCAGTGGTCTCAGGAGGCTGCTCCCACGTCCTTGCAGGCTCCTTTTTGTAAAACCTGATTAAAATTAAGCTTAATTAGATGAAACCAAAGTAAACAGAACTGCAATCTTCATTTTGTTGTCTGTCGTTTCAAGTGAATAAATTTTCTTCAATTCCTTAATTCAGTCCCAAGTAGCAGTAGGCAATCTGACGCCTCAGCTCTATCCCTAGGAAAGCCTTTCCACCTATTAAAGAACAAAAATAGCTCTAGGTTGCAATAAGATAACCCATATCGGTAGGAGTGTAAAGCGATACAGTCTTTTGCTAAAGTAATTTGGAATCGTGTATCACTGTTCAAAAAATATCTTATTTTCTTATTTTGTGGTCCCTACTGCAAGGAAATAAAAGCTAGGTGAATAAGAAAGATTCATATGAATGAATATTTGGCATAACTTTATTTACAAAGCTATAAAAATTGGGACTGACCTTAATATCTAAAAGCAATGTAAATTTAATACACAGTTTTAAAAGATATTCAAATGATCATATATTGCTTTTATAATCATAAAATAACAAATGCTTTTTAATAACAAAAAATGGGATATTGTCCAATTAATATGCTTTTCATTATATACTTGGCATATTCTTTTCTTAAGAAAAGTTAAAATCTTGGTTTCTTCTAAAAGACTAATACAATTTCTATGGGATTTAGTACAATCTCATTTTGTGGTAAGTATGCATGAGTGGGCTGAAAAATGTCATTACGTAAAGAAAATGTATCCCACCATTTCCACTATAAACACTGAAAAGTTGGCATAGCTATGGCCTTAATCCCCTTCAGCAAACCTAAAACTGGATCCTAGTTAGTAACTGGCAAGATCTTATTATTTGATATTTCAATCTTTATGAACATATTCTATTTTATCCCCAATGCCTGGCATAGAGCAGGTACTCACTGAATAATTAGATTAATAAATTCATTCCTCAGAAAAGTGAATGACTCAGATTTTCCTTAAAATGACACACTAGGTCAAGTGGAAACAGGCCTTGAAAACTGAGGGCACAGCACAGTGTTGAAATTAAAAGACAGTAATCTGGATTACAATTATTATACATTATAGAAAATACTAGCATCCAAAGGACAGGTAAACACAAAGCAACGAATGAAAAGACAGATTTTAGTTTTGGAGGACAGTGGAGGGATTTTTGGGGTACAGTTCCAGGTTCTGTTTTCATGCAGGACCACATTTAATTTCTTTCGCCTTCTCATGTGGGCGACAGCAAGAATCAGACAGGTGGAGTAAGCTCTCCAAGTCACTCTGTCAGTACCTGGTAGAACCAGAATTTAACTGATTCCATCTGATTGCAAAGCCCAAGCTTTCTTTGTACATTGTTCCTCAACACATTTGGGATATAAATGGCCTAAACAACACAATCACGTCAACCAGATGCACTCCCTTGCGTAAGAGGGGAGAGACACCTTGCTTCTAAATTACTCTAAATTACTCCGCCATGACCTTGGCCTTGCAGCCATTAAGCAAATCATTTGACCTCTCTGCATTTATTTCATAATACATAAAATGAAGAGAATCATAAATGATACCTTAGGACCCTTCCTATTCTAATATAGCTTTCTAGTTCTAAGAGGATTAAACCTAGAGAAAGAATTCATGTTAAAGTGGTCCCTGATGACTAAATCCCTCCACAGGGGGTCTGAGACAAAAGCTCACCTGGTAATATTCCCTACTGGTACTAAGACAAGGCTTTATAAAAAAGCATTTCTAACACACATGTAATGAAATGACTGGAAGCTACATCGAATTACTGTAATTTCTAACAAATATTAACTTCCTTAAAATATTTACGATCGGCATAATTCTCATGTACAGGTTATTTTTAATATTAAAGAAACAATGCCTGGTGTTTCCTCCCATTTCCCTCCTCTCTCCTTCAAAGTCCTCAACAAATTTGTCCTTTGGGGTGAGTGATAACTTTTCTCTTCTTGCTTTGTATATTTCAAAGCCAAAACAATGCCAGAATGTAAAAAATTTTTCTCTAAAAAAGTTAAACCATCCTTCGGAAACATAAAACAAGGGGAAGCCATTTCTGTTTCTTAAAATAAAAAAGGAACAATAATCGCTTATCAAATGTTTTTATACATAATTAAATAGGAGCATTAGACCTAAGGAAAGTAGGAAAGCAAAGGAAATCCAGAAATCACTGCCAAAAAATTCATTTTGTTACCTTGTCTGATGGTTACTTTAGAATTTCAGTTTCTAATACTAAGTTCTCTTTTTCTTTGAAAAATGCCAGACTCTCCAGGGTTGTGCCCTTATCTTTCAGTCAGTATTCACATGTCAGGCCTGGGTTGGATACCAGTGACAGATAGTTAGGTACATGGAAAACGGACAAGGTCCTGAAAGTCTCAGAATTTGTAATTACAAAGAGGAAACCATGACCATGTGATAGCTGCTAGGTGAAGTTAAGTACACAGGGTTATGGAAATACTTTAAAGAAAAAAAACCGAAATAAAAAAAGTTGTGAAGTCTTTGCTAGGACAAGGGGCAGACTCAAGCGAAAGACCTCGAGGTGAGAGTCTCACACATCTGAGAAATTACAAGGAGCGCTGAGTGGCTGGAGCAGAGACTGCACAGGGAGAGGCTGAAGGGACACAGATGCCAGATGAGGCATGTCCTAGCAGGCCACATGACAGAGCCTAGCATCTCTCCTGGAGACATGGAAAGTTCCTGAATGAACTGCAGCAGCGAGTGACATGATCAATTTCTTTTGCAGAAAAATATCCCTCACTGCAATGTAGAGAATGGATTGAAGGGGGAGAAAGCCTGACTGCAGAGAAATCCTTCAGGAAGTGGCAGCAGTGAGCCTGGTGAGATGATGGGGAAATAACCAAGGCATTTGAGAGAGCAAGGTAAGCCCAGATCTCTGGCTTCCACACCTGAAGAAATGGTGGTGCGTGGCAGACACACTAGTGAATAGCTCATGGCAGCTGGATAGAGGGTTCTGGAGCTACTGAGCTGGAAACAGGAGTATGGTGTTCATCATAACACAGGTGGTACAAACGACCAGGGAGATGTCAGCTAGGGAGCGTGTGCAGAGTAAGAAGAAAGCCCAGGAAGAGCCTTGGGAAACCCACACAATAAAAGAACAGGCAGAAAAGAGGAACCTTTAGAGGAGTGACCAGGGAGATGTCAGCTAGGGAGCGTGTGCAGAGTAAGAAGAAAGCCCAGAAGAGCCTTGGGAAACCCACACAATAAAAGAACAGGCAGAAAAGAGGAACCTTTAGAGGAGAGAGAAGAGCCTGAGTCCAGAAGCAGGAAAATAGAGAGAGCGGGTAAGGAGAGATTACCTGCTGTCTCTGTTTCAGGTGGTGCTCAAAGATTCCTGAAAGGTTAAGCGAAATGGACTGAGAAACAGCCCCCAGAAAACGTCTCCTATGTGCTGTATGGGGACAAATACAAGTGAAACATGGGGTTTTAAGATACCTACTGAGGAGAGTTGACAAATAATTTTAAGGAAAACATATGAAGATAATACACATCACTTCCAAGTATAAAGGAAGGAAAAATGTGACAAAGTGCAAAAGTTTTTCTTTTGCAAATTCTCATCTTCTTTAGCTTGAAATTAAGTATGCAAACCTTTGATTTAAAGATGAGATAGTAAAATACAGTTTTGTGATGTTCTCAAAGACTAACAGATCCAGAAGGAGAGAACACAAGCCCATTATTTTGGCTTGAGGTTCATTCATGACAGCAAGACGCCCTATGCTTCTATCAATATTTACTCTATCATATAATTTACACATACCCTCCCAGTGAATCGGGGTAATACATAAGTACAACCGCAACAAAATCATGTCTTGTGCCTTGTGGGAAGCTGAACTGAGCTCTTCTGTCTTCATATAATTCTTTACTTAAACCCTGTCAGTACAAAAAGCTTCTCACTAGTATTACAAGATAGCATAGCACTCATGATAAGATTTTTTGATATAATTGCTTTATATGCTTACTCTGTTCTAAGAAATAGTAATAACCAGCAATGTATGAAAATGATACCATAAGGAATATTGAATACTAAAGTCTATTACTGTCTATTGCAGCTGTTCCCTTACTTAAGTCATTTTCATTCACATAAATTCATAAGCAGAAATGAATGAGACACAGAAATGTTTCAGTGGGATTCTAATTTCATGTCTCTTACAGGACAACAGGGAATAAAATCAGTGCTTTTATCAAAACATTTTCAGGCTGGTGCTGGTTTACTTTGCTATTGTTTGGGGAAAACTAGGGAATAATCTGAGTCAATGAAAACAGAATGCTAATCTTCAGTTCATTTCTGATATTTTAATTCCGTCTATAATATTCAATGTTTTCTATGAAGGAAAACTTTAAGAAGTGTTACAAATCTTGGTTTGTTTTCAAAGAGACCAAGAAGACGGTTTACTGTCCAGTAGAGTATACATTCTGTGAGAGAAGGCACCCCATTTGTTTTATTCACTGCTGTGGTCCCCAGGACCTAACACATTTTTTGACATATAGTAGCTGCTCAATAAACATCAGTGCAATGAATACTGTCCTGTAGAACATGAACGTATTCGGTTGGCCAAAAGACAAAAAGCTAATAAAGAATATTGTGTCTTGTACACTTACTGTTGGAAATTTTCCATGTAGCACTTTGCAGGGATTATACTAAAAAGATCAGTTACCAATTTGATGACCAATAAAAATTATTATTCAAAATATCAGTCCAGTAGCCTACTCTGAGGGATTGGCTTTTATTTTTATCTTATATAAATGAAAGTGTTTATATCTCACTCTTTTTCATTCTGCGATTTTTAGTTAAGGTTACATTGTTCTCTTGTTGTAGAAATTAATTTGTTAATTACTGTTAGCTCATTCTACATTTGACAAGCAAAAATAATATAAAAATAAATCGATGTCAGTAACCTTTGAAAATTGGTCACCTCTACACTGATTAACCACTGAGCTCAAAAATATTTTTTCTTTGCAAAATATGATTATATTATAGGCTCAGATGTGTCGATGTCAGTAACCTTTGAAAATTGGTCACCTCTACACTGATTACCCACTGAGCTCAAAAATATTTTTTCTTTGCAAAATATGATTATATTATAGGCTCAGATGTGTGGTCATCACAAACTAATAGGCTTCCTTTATGTATTTATTATACAGAGGTTTTAAAATTTAAAAAGTACTTAAACAATTTAGATATAATTCTCAGTTTGTATGATTTGCTAGTAATTTTACCTTAGTTGATTTTTAAATGTGGGGATTTAAGCATCAATAAAAACAAAAACAACAAACTTAGCATTTTCAACAATCTCTTCTCTGCAAATTATTTGGTCTGATCTATTTCTTTTATAAATGGCACATAATTTATAATAGATCTATAAAATTCAGTTTTCTCAGGTTTGAATGTTAATTATCAAATCTGCATATAATTTATTTTGAACTTTCAAATGCTCCACTTAACAAGAAAGTATGTTATTACTTATTTGGGAAAATAGATGATCACACCCTTCAAGAGAGGATGTCCCATGTCTTCCCACTCAGTTCTAATTCCATACTGCGGCACCATTTAGAACCACCCATGGTGTTATGCAGCACAGATCACTGGGAAAGCGGGCACTCAGGAAGAATAGACGCAACCCCACTATAAGGGAAAAAGAAGAGATTGGGGGAGATGGAGAGGCTTACAATACTGCTGACTTCCCAAGAGAACACCAACATGTGAGAAAGCCAGACTGTTCCATATTAGAGACTTTGAAAGAGACATCCCATTTTAGATAAGCAAATGAATAACCAATGATTTCTCCCCAGGATTAAAACCTCCCGATATAACTCTGCCAAACAGAAGAGAAACTATGGCTCTGAGAAGAACACGTGGCCCTGTTTCAAAAAGAGAATTCAGCTCAAGGTACCTTTGAGAGCCCAGTGTGATTTATTCAGTTGGCAATAGGAATACTAAGGAATACTCAAGGAATATTTTGATCACAAAATTAAGAAAACAAATCACAATCCACAGACAAAACAATAAAACTACAACAAGCAAAGATAATTTACAGTCTTTTGAGGAAACATCCCAGAACCTGTCATTCCTTGTCCAATTTTAGGACAGAAATTGAGTCTTACTCCAATTTCAGACACAAGTGCCTTGTGTGTGTGTTGTTTTTGTTTTTTTTAATTTTTTACCTCATTGCACTTGTTTATTCTCCTCGCGACAATAAGCTGGATCATTCCTCGCTTGTTGCCTTCAGTAGACATAGACCTTCTTAGGGTTTCCATGGCATCTTGATTTGTCCTGCCCAACAGGGATTCTCCATTTACTGCTATTAGTTGATCATTCACCCGAAGCCTTCCATCCTGGGAAGAAAACAGGTAAAAATAAGTGCTAGTAAATAGTCTGCTATAAAAGAAGTTGATTTCCCTTTAGTTAAAAAAATAAAAACCAAGCAAATAAAAAGGAAGGGGGGGGGCTTTAATCCTAATGGATTATGCCCAATTGAATGCTAGCATAATAATGTCTAAGTAGCCATTGTAACCTGTGTCTATTTCAATCATTTATACATTTGTAAATCAAGTCATTATCATAATCTGTTTACCAAAATAGCATACTAATTCAAAGGACACAAAGTGATTACTTTCTTGCTTCCAGAAACACACATAGAGGTTATTTACAACCCAAGACATGTAAAAGTTCAAGGCTATTAGACTATTGCAGAGAAGTGCCCCCTTAACAAACAGCCAGGAAATTTTCTCCAGGCTGAGAAACAGAATAAGTGACCCACAAACCCCATAGAGGTTATTTACAACCCAAGACATGTAAAAGTTCAAGGCTATTAGACTATTGCAGAGAAGTGCTCCCTTAACAAACAGCCAGGAAATTTTCTCCAGGCTGAGAAACAGAATAAGTGACCCACAAACAGGGAAGGGAAGGGGAGGGGAAAAATTAGCCTTCAGTATATGCCAGCTCCGTGCCAGGACCTACGCTAGGGCTCTGCATAGATTATCTTCATTTAACTAGCATGACTGTGGGATGCAGGTTCTGTGAGATAAAAAATTAAGAGGTGAAGTCATGGACTCCATTTCAAAATGACACATCACTGAGATTTCTCCGAGTCGTTTGATCATGGATGGGGTATTATAAAGAAACCAGAAAACATCTGTTAACTGTATACACTTCCAAAATAGAAATAGTGCTGCAATTAAACGTTTTTGTTAATATTAAGCATATGATTGATAAAATGGACATTTGCTTACTTTAGATGCTGCTCCTCCATTAATAATGGACTTGACAAAGATTCCCAAATCTGCATGGTTCTCTTTTGACCGGTTACCTTTGACACTGACACCAAGACCAGCAGATCCTGAATCATTAAGTGGAACTTCAAATGTCAGAAACTCCCTGGTGCCATCAGGTGTGAGAACAGTATCCTCATCTTCTGCTTTCTAATAGGGAACAAAATTGCACAGCACATTATATTCCAATGTTTCCTTCTCACAGTTATTTTTAATGATTGTTAATGAGCAGTTCTTTAATCATAACAGGCATAATATTTCCACCAACATTCCACGACAAGATCCATGATAACAGTGCATCTGCATCCCCTCCAGATGATTCCTGGAACCAGCTGTTAATATTTTTATGTGGCACTTATTTCAATATTGAAACAAACCTAAACCAGAGTCTGAGAAATACAGGGGGAAATGTAATGGAAGCACTGAAGACATATAGATTCCTAGAGTTTAGGGTTTGTTTTTTTTTGTGCATGTCTGTTTATTTATTCTAAACCAAAAGAGAAAAATAATAACAGGAGTCAAAATAAACAAATATAATTCATTTGTCCCTTTTTTTTCATTAGAAATTTTCAATGTTATTAATAGTTCAATGTTCACTAATGGTGTATCTTTTTTTATTCACAACAAGAACAAATCCTAATGATACAAAGTCAGCAGAAAAAAATACTCATCAGGTTCAAGAGAGCCACTAAAGAGTTTTAACCTTCACCATCTGTGAGGCAAGGTACAGATAAACATCATCAAAGTACACATAGACGGCAACACAGAAAATTCTTCCAGGATATTGTACCTACATAATACAGCTGGGGAATATTACTCAAGCTATATTGTTTAAATAATTAGGTATATATCAAACTTTACTTTCATAATAGTCATTGCCAAGTACAGAAGAAGACTACTTTACAATACAACACACTTAGATATATAAATTCTTGCTCATCACCCTTAACCCAGAGAGGAAGAAATGAAAGCTCAATGTAGACCCTAATGAAATGCAGGGAGATGACATATTCTGTCACTAAGAAATGTTACACTCCAGCGGAGAAAGCAGTCTGTCTGCTGAGCTCCTCTTCAGTAATCCCCCCTACAGCACCAACTTCAACCACCATCTTTGTGCTAGTTATCTCTGAGTTGGCGAGGCCAGGGCTCTAATTCAAGCTTGGTATTTCCAGCCATGTAATGGACACGTGGCACAAGCTCTACAAACCAAAACAAAATGCCTCATCTAGTCCTATGACCTCTTCCTCCTCCTCTTTTTCCAATTTGGAACTATTTCTACAGCATCTACTTAGTTATTCAAGCTGGAATTATCAAATTATAAATGAAGAATGGCAAGACATAAAATGGCATACAATTAGGCTGGAATTTAATGCATCCTTCAGAACTGTGCCTTTAAACAATGTTCAATTACACAAATAAAAGTCGGGTATTGCAAAGTGATGGTAAGTGGGTAGATTTCAATATTTTCCTTTGCCTCCTACAATATTTTCTAAATTTTCTAATAAGAATTAAAATCAATATAATGATAAAATAATTTTAAAATTGGGGGATTTAACACGCAATCTCAGTTGTCTCAATTAGATTACATAATTTTTGGAAGGATACTATTTATCTGTGATTTTTTTAGATTATCATAATACAAACGATATACTATTTTTAAGTTTTCAAATCCATAATAATGTCATTTGTAAAGTGACATTTCAAATTTACTAACATTCAATGTTAACATTTTATGGTAAGACATCTTTTCTGCCATCTTCAAGCATGGTCTCTTAGTCATTAAGGGAAGGAACACGTCAATTAAATAAAATGGCTAATGTGTTCAAGACACGAAAACTGTATAATAAAAAATGCAAAACATACAAGTTGAAAAGATACAGGGCAATAACTATGCTACCTACTCAAAGTAAACACATATTAGCATCAAAATCCAAATAAAGCCTAAGCCTGCTATTGCAAAACTCTCTTATATTTAAAATATTCCCAGAGGACAACTATAACTCAAATAAACTATTGTATTGGGGAGAAATTATGATCAAATACTCATATCAAAATACAGATATCACATTACACATTTAATACACAGCACTATGTTCATATATACTTTTTGCTCTACAGACCTAAGCAATCAATTTACTTTTTATTTTTATCCATGTGGTTTGAAAGAATTAGAGTATTAAATAATTATTTTGTGTGAAAGAATAGTGCTACCTCAATATAATCTGATACGGAAGCACAAAGCATACGTAAATTTTGATATTTAAAATACAAAATAGCATCAAAACACATCTTAGTCCCCTTCTACTTTCAATTCAGAAGTAACTGAAAGACACAATTTACTCTGTCAATCTGTATCTATATTCCTGGAAAAACTGCATTTGAAAAGACATGAAAAACAAAGATAGTCCTTAGGTGGATACATTCATGCCTGATCATTCGGTGTGCTTACTTGCCTCAAATCTGGAAGGTTCTTAGCTGTTACCTACTGAT
The DNA here is from genome assembly GCF_000696425.1 of Galeopterus variegatus. Lineage (NCBI taxonomy): Eukaryota > Metazoa > Chordata > Mammalia > Dermoptera > Cynocephalidae > Galeopterus > Galeopterus variegatus. The sequence goes on from NW_007726547.1 coordinate 346,442, forward strand.
TCGGATCTTCAGTTTGGCTTTTTAATGTTTACTGATTTTGACTAAGACTAAGAGTTAAAATTCTCATTTTTTTTTCTACTTGAAAAATCAAGACAAGGAGCTGACTGAATATGAGAAGAAAAATTTTAATCAAATTGGAATCATTTCCTAACTGCCATACTCTGACCCTGTTTTAAAGGAGACCACATCCTCCACGGGACAGTTTCATTTATTATGAAAACAGCATGATGGGAATAATCTTTTTCAGCTTCCTTATCAAGTCTTAAGTCATTATAATCATTAAAAACATTTTAGTGAGAGAGTGTATATTTCATTTGGTATTCTGTTATTAACCCATTTGGCCCTTGACATTAATGCCAACTTTTAGAACTTAATTCTCTGGTGGCACAATGTTAAAAATTTGTTCTTCAAAAACCATTTAACATGTTATATTATGGAGAACTTTCACAAAGTCTTACTAGTATGGGGATCTCTAAATTCTGATATAAAGCAGTAGCTGATTTTCTGTCACCTTGTTATTCCATCTAGATTCTGTAATTATCAATTGTTTCTAAGTTCTTTCTACAAAAATATAATAAATGTGTTTTCTTTAACTTGCTTCTTGAGTCATTTGTGCGTGGTCATGTCACTCAAGTGCATGTGTAATGTGTCTTTCATGTACATACATGTCTGTATACATTGAGTGATTTTTTTCCATCAAAGCAACCCATCAGTTCTTCCTTTGCCCATTTTTCCATCGGCACCTTTGCCTTTTAATGCCCAGGAAAAAAGGGGCATTTTTGCTAAGCATATTAGAAATAGAGAGCCTATGAAAGCTATTTACTTTCCTACTATTCTCAGAACAGCAGAAAAGATGTACACTTTTATCTGCAGTGAGACAGAGATATATATGCAAGTGGCCGCCACCACCATAGGCTGGTCTTCTTTCTTCCATAAACAACAGTCCCAATAGCTGTGAGGACACAACTGGCCCACAGGCCACTCTAAGTCTGCAGTAAATCTGCAGCACAGGTGTGTCTACAGAAAAGGAAATGATGGTTGATCACGTTAAGCAGCAGAAAAGTAATCATGTGAAGAGTTATCTCTGAGCCTCAACTTAGGAAAATTTTGATAAGAATGTACAAAATATTGGGAAGAGGCAGAAGAGACACGGTCTACACAAATAATCATATAAGACCATAAAATTACAACAGTGAGTGGCAATATCTGATTTTGGGCTCTGCAAAAAAAATAAATGACTCGGCAAACGTTTTATCACCCCACTACAATTTATTGATTTCTCTCCCAACATCTGCCCTTCTCCATAAAGTTAATATCTTTAATGCATAAATCCCTGATAAATTAATAACCAAAAGCTGAACACTCCCACATCAAATGGGAAAGGGATGTGAACAAGCCATTCACTAACGATGAGTGGACCAATAAGTAAGCCTTCAAGTAAAAGGTTCAATCTTACTTGCAAAGAAAGACATGCAAATTAATCTATCAGCAAAAGTTAACAAACTGCTAAAGATTTTTTCTTTTAAATAACGATATCCGACAATGAAGCTGTGCTGAATTGGGCACATTCTTGCACCGATGATGAACATGATCCTAAATTGGAAATTGAGCAGAATTCTATTCTTATTTATTCCTTCCTTCATTTACGCTATGAAGGACATTCATTGGGACAACTAGTAAAACAATATTTTTAAATCAATGTTAATTTACTGATTTTGATAACTATAATGCAGTTACATAGGAAGATGTACTTCTTAAGATACACACACGGAAGTATTTAGGGATAAAGGGCAAGTATGACTAATTTATTCTCAATTCAGAAAAAAATTATATAGGGAGGACTGGGTGAAAAGAGGGGGTAGAGGGAAGAAAATTATATATCAAATATGGTAAAATATTAACAACTGGAGAATGTAGATAAATGATATACTAAAGTTCTTTGTACTCCGGGAACACCATTTAACTATTCTGGGGATTTTTTTGGCAGCTGGCCAGTCATTTACATCTGCAGTGAGACAGAAAGAGATCTGAACTCTTGTTCATGGTGTTGTAACACCATGCTCTAACCAACTGAGCTATCTGGGCAGCCCCACTATTTAAATATTAAAGTGTCTTAGAAAAGTATTTCATGAGACAGAAAAGTATTTATGACTAAGAAACTGGGCTTTACCCTGTGGGTTTTCATATCTTCTAGTATGTCACCCAACATAAGCCTCAACACCCTATTTTTAAAAATTGTTGAATGTCAATCATCCCATATCAGTAGAAGATTCACAAGGAAGGGATTTGTGTCCGTCTTCACCTGTGCCTGGGGTGGGACATTTATTAGCCATAGGATATGTGCCTGGGACATTTTATATATTAGAGATATAGGTAAAGAAGAAAACCATTAAAAATATACATCAAAATGATGACACTTAAGTCAGAGAGTTGCAGGTGATTTTGATTTTCTTCTGTGCTTGACTGAATTTTCTACAGTCAATATGAATTACTTTTGTAATATAAAAAAAGTCCATTGGGTACCATTTCTTTAATACTCCTTCCTCAAAAACACAATGTTGGGGAGGACAAATTGGTAGAGGGTTATATATGGTAAGCAGGGGCTGGTGCTGGGAGGGGATGGATGATGGATGAGTACCTGATGAGGTCTCCTAATCCTCAGCAGGTTTATGAGATTATCTACTAAAACAATCGTGGCACAGCAGAAGACCATCATATTCTCACATCCAGCAGAAAGTTTTATAGAAATTAAAGAGACAATATACTTATTCAACACACAGTAATTAAATCATATGCAGCTATTGTGGACAAATATGAACAACGATTTATGTTTTTAATGAAGAGGAGACTTTTTAAAATACAGAAATTATCTTTATTTTTTGGCAAAAAGAATAACCCTCCAATCACACCCTGAACTTTAAGTTCTATATTTTAATTTATCCCATATGTGAGATGAATATTTATGTATGTTGTTTGTGCTGATATTTTAAGGTTAATTATTCTTATTAGTAAAGTTAAAATGTCACATCTGGCTTTACTGTGCTGTTTTCTAATTTGAATAGTAGATGCCAAATACATTTTTAAATGTCCCCAAATTGAGGGACATTATCAAAATAATTTGCTTCAAATATAATTTTTTAAAGTAATTTTTTTCAAGGCAAAAAGAATAACCCTCCAATCACACCCTGAACTTTAAGTTCTATATTTTAATTTATCCCATATGTGAGACGAATATTTATGTATGTTGTTTGTGCTGATATTTTAAGGTTAATTATTCTTATTAGAAAGTTAAAATGTCACATCTGGCTTTACTGTGCTGTTTTCTAATTTGAATAGTAGATGCCAAATACATTTTTAAATGTCCCCAAATTGAGGGACATTATCAANTGCAAAGAAAGACATGCAAATTAATCTATCAGCAAAAGTTAACAAACTGCTAAAGATTTTTCCTTTTAAATAACGATATCCGACAATGAAGCTGTGCTGAATTGGGCACATTCTTGCACCGATGATGAAGGTATAAAAAAGTACAATATTTATGAAAGCCAATTTGACAATCCTTATCAAAGGCCTCTTCAGTTTACACTTTGCTTAACCCAGAAATATTACTTTTAGTAATATAACCTAAAAGATGAATTGTGATTACATATAAATAAGATGTACTTCTTAAGATACACACACGGAAGTATTTAGGGATAAAGGGCAAGTATGACTAATTTATTCTCAATTCAGAAAAAAATTATATAGGGAGGACTGGGTGAAAAGAGGGGGTAGAGGGAAGAAAATTATATATCAAATATGGTAAAATATTAACAACTGGAGAATGTAGATAAATGATATACTAAAGTTCTTTGTACTCCTGGAACACCATTTAACTATTCTGGGGATTTTTTTGGCAGCTGGCCAGTCATTTACATCTGCAGTGAGACAGAAAGAGATCTGAACTCTTGTTCATGGTGTTGTAACACCATGCTCTAACCAACTGAGCTATCTGGGCAGCCCCACTATTTAAATATTAAAGTGTCTTAGAAAAGTATTTCATGAGACAGAAAAGTATTTATGACTAAGAAACTGGGCTTTACCCTGTGGGTTTTCATATCTTCTAGTATGTCACCCAACATAAGCCTCAACACCCTATTTTTAAAAATTGTTGAATGTCAATCATCCCATATCAGTAGAAGATTCACAAGGAAGGGATTTATGTCCGTCTTCACCTATGCCTGGGGTGGGACATTTATTAGCCATAGGATTATGTGCCTGGGACATTTTATATATTAGAGATATAGGTAAAGAAGAAAACCGTGAAAAATATACATCAAAATGATGACACTTAAGTCAGAGAGTTGCAGGTGATTTTGATTTTCTTCTGTGCTTGACTGAATTTTCTACAGTCAATATGCATTACTTTTGTAATATAAAAAAAGTCCATTGGGTACCATTTCTTTAATACTCCTTCCTCAAAAACACAATGTTGGGGAGGACAAATTGGTAGAGGGTTATATATGGTAAGCAGGGGCTGGTGCTGGGAGGGGATGGATGATGGATGAGTACCTGATGAGGTCTCCTAATCCTCAGCAGGTTTATGAGATTATCTACTAAAACAATCGTGGCACAGCAGAAGACCATCATATTCTCACATCCAGCAGAAAGTTTTATAGAAATTAAAGAGACAATATACTTATTCAACACACAGTAATTAAATCATATGCAGCTATTGTGGACAAATATGAACAACGATTTATGTTTTTAATGAAGAGGAGACTTTTTAAAATACAGAAATTATCTTTATTTTTTAGCAAAAAGAATAACCCTCCAATCACACCCTGAACTTTAAGTTCTATATTTTAATTTATCCCATATGTGAGATGAATATTTATGTATGTTGTTTGTGCTGATATTTTAAGGTTAATTATTCTTATTAGTAAAGTTAAAATGTCACATCTGGCTTTACTGTGCTGTTTTCTAATTTGAATAGTAGATGCCAAATACATTTTTAAATGTCCCCAAATTGAGGGACATTATCAAAATAATTTGCTTCAAATATAATTTTTTAAAGTAATTTTTTTCAAAAATTAAAAATTGGCTCAAAGAAATTTGTTCTCCAAATATAAAAAACAAAAATAAATTGAAATGTTCCAGATTTAGGAGACTAAAAAGACGTGACAACTAAATGCCATGCATGATCCTAAATTGGAAATTGAGCAGAATTCTATTCTTATTTATTCCTTCCTTCATTTACGCTATGAAGGACATTCATTGGGACAACTAGTAAAACAATATTTTTAAATCAATGTTAATTTACTGATTTTGATAACTATAATGCAGTTACATAGGAAGATGTACTTCTTAAGATACACACACGGAAGTATTTAGGGATAAAGGGCAAGTATGACTAATTTATTCTCAATTCAGAAAAAAATTATATAGGGAGGACTGGGTGAAAAGAGGGGGTAGAGAGAAGAAAATTATATATCAAATATGGTAAAATATTAACAACTGGAGAATGTGGATAAATGATATACTAAAGTTCTTTGTACTCCTCTTGAAACCTTTCTGGAAATCTGACATTTCAGAATAAAAATTACATATCATTATTAACCCAGAATAGTTTTACTATATTTGAAAGTCTTTATTGTAAGAGTTCAATAGTAAAAAAATTCATACAATAATTTATCAATTATCAAATTTATCAAGACATTATCAATTCTATCACTATGCTGCAAAAGGATAATAAAAAATAACTAAGATATATTTCCTAAAGGAAAATACACGAAACATTAAGAAATTATTATCTTACTCTAGTAACAGTAAATTCAAATAAATACCTTAAAAACTGGTTCAGAGATTCACTACACATCATCATTACTATTTCTGTAAGATCATGAAAATATTATTCTCTCCCAATTTTGGAATAAGATTATTTTAAAATAAGTTTGAGTCAACATTTATAGTACTAGAAGTTGCACACATTTCATGCTCAAAACCAAACTATTGCAGTCAACATATGACTAGTGTGTGTCAACATAAATCTTCAACAAAAACCTAAAATTACAAAGTTTTGTATACTTCCATGTGTGTTCTCTACAGTATTAAAATTAATTTCCATTACAGGCCTAAAGAAATGTTTGATGATGAGTTTATCCCAAAGAATCTGTAGTTTGGGATGAAGAGGTAACAACTCAGATTCATCCCCCCATTAGTCTCCTATTGGCTTGTCTAACTCGACTGTTTTTTCTTAACATACAGTGGATCAATATAGTAGCCTGCACTTGATCTACTATAATCGTTAGTTAAATGATCCTATCAATAACCATGTTTATTGCCTAGCTCATTAAATTTCTAAGTCACAGCTATAACCTTTCTGAAGTTAGCCTATTAGGATGTCTTCTGATCTTCAGGAAGGTTCCCAAAGAATTCCCAGTGTATCCCTGTAGTTTAGTAGGGAGAGTCCACTAATTCTTTTTAGAATGTATTTTGAGGGCCGGCCCGGTGGCGCACTGGATAGTGCGCCGCTTGGGAAGCGCGGCGGCGC
>NW_007726547.1:353699-356899 GCF_000696425.1 Galeopterus variegatus
ACACACTCTCTCTCTCTCTCTCTCTCTCTCTCTCTCTCTCTCTCTCTCTCTCTCTCTCTATTGGTTCTGTTTCTCTGGAGAACCCTAAAACACTCAAGTAGTGTCTAGTCAAATCTGGACATCCACACAATTCCCCCATCAAGTGAATAAGCTTCACAGGTTTTTCAAAGGCAAAGGAGTTTGTCCAGGACATGGAGCAGGTGACCTTGGGCCTTTGTTAAATAATTTAGTTTTCTCTCTAATTCTGAATGGATAACCTAAAACTAGAGATTCGAATCTCCCATTCTCATTAATTTATACAATATTTGGAAAATGTACAAGGAACTTACATCTGAGAAATGCAAAAGGTCTACTAGCCTACTAGGCCTTTGGACTAGAACTGTACCACCTCCTCTCTTGGGTCTGGAGCCTGCCAACCCCCTTTTGAAATTCAAAAGGTCTACTATTCATCTAACTTTAATGGTCAGTTTTATGTTTCAGATTAAATCAGTTGTGGGTCATTATAATAATCAACCAAAAAACGAATTGAGCTCTGTGCTTTAGGACATATCTGTTCTCAAGATGCTTACAATCACATGAAAATTTAAATAATATCAGAGCATTTCAATGATAAAGACAAATTCATTCTACAAACAACCAACAGAGACAAATATGAAAAGAATTTGAGAAAGGAGAGAACATTACTTTCTGTCTGGGAAAGCCCTATGAAATAGGTAAAAGTAAATAGGACTTTGAAGTTACTCGCCCATATGGGCAGGCAAAAAAGGGAAGAGTAACTTCAATAAGGGAAAAGTATCCGAAAAGCTGGTCAACAGGTTGGGAAAGGACAGAAGTGTCCGTGGAGCAGTAAACAGAAATCATTGATACTAAATACATGTTCCAATAGAGCCGACATATCAATCCATTGGTGATATATAAAAAAAAAAGGGGGGGGGGGCATTCTCTTCTCACTATCCTACTAATAAGATGCCATCTGAGCATGGAGTTCCTTTTTATTTACTTTAGCAAAATTCAATCATAGTTTATCAACATCCGATGTGGAACTCATACCATATTACCTTAAACTGTAAATATATATTTACAATTTTGTTTTTTCATTCCACACACCCAACTGTTCTGCCACAACCAATATTGAGGAGAAGCAAAATCTGCCTGCAGATTCTGGAGTCAGACAAGATTTGGAGCATCCTAAGTTTAATTATTTTTTCCTTTCCTTTAAATAGGATAATATTATCAACTAAGTTATGGACATTGTACAGATTAACTGAGATAACACGTAAAGAGGCTAGCACAATAACAGATGAATAAATATCAGTCATTGATAGTACTGCAATGCCATAAACAATGGTAAACATATAAAAGTGAAAAAAACCTATATTCTATTTTGTGTGTGTCTCTGTAAATCTTGTATAGTTCCCAATAGCAATAATAAAAGGTACTTCAAAAAGTTCATGGAAACACAGAATTAAAAATAAATACAAATCTTCCTATGAACTTTTTAAAGTACTCTTGTATTTCTCTCTTTCAAGAAAGGAAAAAGAAACATAACTATACCCACAGGCACCTTTCCTGTGGTTTAAAGTGAATACAAACAGGGTTTGCTCCAAAATCAACCTTGAGAAAGTCCGAAATGAAAATTGGTCACTGGACTCAGATTTGGGGTGAAATCATCGGTGCATTTACACCCTATTTCCAGGCATTGAGAGAAAAAGAAAAAAGATAATCTAGGATTTCATAGATCTAGACTGTAAAACATAAGAAAATCACTAAGAAACACTTAAGAAAACAGCGAAAGCCTGTCATGGAGTTCTCCTTGAGTTCTACTACGTGCCAAGAACTAGCAATATTTAAAATGCCTCTAACAGGCCCTTGCCATCAAAAGTCCAAAGAGACACAGAGATCCTGCCTCAGTCAATTTTTTAAAATTATAATGTTAACATTAAGCCTCCTATAACCCCAAAATGGTATTGTATAGCCAGAGCACAAAGAAAGGCACACATGTGAGAGGACATAAAAAATAAAATTTAACACAATTTTTTTTTAAAACAAAACTATGCTTTTGACTTAGTTTGAAAACTCTTATTAGAAAAAAAAATTCCATTTGTAATCAGAAGTCAGACACACATGTATATGACTTCTTTAAGGAGATTGTCAGTTGCTCCGGCATGTTATCATAAACACACAAGGTTTGTGGATTGCAGTGGACTTTGCATTTCTTCACGGAACACCACATTTAAAGTTCCTTCTTAGTGACTGAAAAGTTTATGGAGAATTATCAGTTTCCTCAACAGAATGGAGAACATGTTTTGAAAGAACATGCCTGTCTTTGCTGCTTATATCATGTCTTAGACATGAACAGATGTAGTTTATGTGTGAAGTCATTTCGTTTTCCAAAAAGTTCTATGATATTAAGATTCCAGACCACAAAGGAGTGGCCTTTCATCCAAAGATCACATTGCAAATACTTCCCCCACTAGCATTTATCTTGCAACTATTTCATGGTATGGTTACTGCTATTCAAAATTTTACTTATATATACTTATATGTACATGAATCTGTCAATCAGTTCTCTTACAACATTTTGGCTTTGTCCTGCTCAGACAGGCATTCATTACCCAATGTTTACAGAAAAATTTTCATATATTTTCTCTTAAGACTTTTTAGTAATTTTTAAGGTTTAATTTCATAATCAACTAGGATTTATTTTGATGTATGGTGAGAAAAAGGAACCTAACTTTTTAAGTGAATGACCAATTGTTCTAAACACTTAGTAAATCATCCTTTACCACTAACTTGAAATGCCATCTTTAACATACATGCACACACATATACATACCATGTCTTTCTATAATTGCTACTCCATTTAAATGATCTACTTGTCTATTCACGTAAAAATACCATGCTGCTTTAAGTATTGCAGCTTTACATTACTTTGCCATAATCATTGTCTTTAAAATACTAAACTAAAAAATCGTATAAATTGCTCTTCTATCCCATTTTATTCTTTAGAATCAATTTGTCCAATTTCCCCTCACCTCCTAACCTACCCCCTCAACACACACGTACCGTTGTGATTTTGATTAAATATCACTGAACAACTTGTTTTATAAACAAAAAATTAAGGCTATAAATTTTCTATAACCCATTCTTATTAATGTGTAATACTTTCCTCTGAGTCTGATTTGTCATCCATTTTTAGA
>NW_007726547.1:357317-359542 GCF_000696425.1 Galeopterus variegatus
AACCCATTCTTATTAATGTGTAATACTTTCCTCTGAGTCTGATTTGTCATCCATTTTTAGAATCATTACATATTTGAAAATAATACTAATTAGTTCAAAGTGGTCGCTTATAAATTTGAACAGAAAATCAAACGTCTTAATCATGTTATTCAAATTCTTACATTTTTTGTCTACTTAATATGACAATTTTTGGAAAGACATGTACTAATACTACCCACTGTGGATATGGTTTTGTTAAATTTTCTTTCTACTTACAACAGTTTGGGAATGATATGTTTTTGTGGTATGTTGTTTTATGTAGAAAAGATCCTGATTGCTAGACTTTCTAATGGATAATCTTATGTGTCAGTATAAAATGCCCTGTCTTTTTACCCCAGGTAGCAAGCACATCATCTCAGAGACTGATATGGCAATCCGTGCTTTCATTATGTTAGCTCTGCCTACTAGAACTCAACTTGTTCCTTCAGTTCTCTGTGTTAGGATTTGTCTCCTAAAAAGGACACAACTGTGTTTGCACTTAAATCTGGGCTGTGAGTACATGACTTTTATTCAGAGAAATTACCCCCTTTATGGTTATTATGACAACAATGTTTAGCCTAATGACTGACATCATTTTAATTTTCCTGTTTATGATACTTTTTAATTGTACTATAAGCCCTCCCTTTTGTTTCTATGCCTAAATCAGGTTTTGNTGATACTTTTTAATTGTACTATAAGCCCTCCCTTTTGTTTCTATGCCTAAATCAGGTTTTGTTTTTTCCCCTCATTTTGTAGCTACTTATAATATAGCATTTCACAACTCGTGAAACACTATGCATATTTGTCAAACTACTAAGCTCACCAATTCTTGGTCCCTCTTATTATGCAAGTATAGAAAACTACTCTAATGTTTCTCTCTTTTTTTTTTTAATGCCAGTCTGACCAAATATACTCCATCTGGGGTAATAACAATAAATCACTTTAAAATAAGACCACTTTGGAGTTTAATAAACCCATGTATTAACTATTATGAGCCAGGAAAAGGCAGGACAAGTAACTTCATATTTAATTAGTAAGAAGTTAGTTCCATTTATCTTTCAACATTTCTGCATCCTGCAAAAGACAAAGCTCTTACCGTTTCTTTTGGAATCTGCATCTGGCTTGGCTCTGCATTCTAGAAGAATTGAAGAAAAACATAAATACGGACTGACCAAAGCCATCTTCAACACATAGGGACACAACGCTTTATTTTAAAGGAAATTTTGTTGGGTCTTAAAATCAACAAAATATATAAAGGGTGATTATGCTATGGTTGATGTATTACTCTGTCTTCCAAACTTTCACTGATGTGTCTATTAATGTGCATATTTTAAGAAATTTTTGTATATGTAAATTTTTACTTGCTCGTTTGCATTAATTTATTATTTGAAGGAAAACAAATCTCACCAAACTGCTTTCCTAATCATGGCACTATTTCTAATTTTGTTTTTTAATTTTCCCAATCAAATCTAAATTTTAAGGTATAGGATCATTTGATAGCTAGGCAGGATAATAACAGTCTGAACCACAATCTGAGCCACTAGCTTTATACTTTAAAATATCACACAAGAGATAAATGTAATTTTTTCCCATGTAATATAGACTTGTTTTAATTACATAGGTAACTTATAAGTTTGATTTATAAAAAAGGCCCATATTGACAAAAGTATTTATGTTTAGACACACAGAATTTAAACAGACAACCCAAACAGGAAAAGAGTTATGTTAATTTGACTCAAAGATAATTAAAGAGTTATGCTAAATGGATTCAAAGATAATTTTTAAATGCCCTCCTTTAAGTTTTCAGGATTTTATTCTTTAAATCTTGAAAAGCAGCTGCAATGTGCTTAATAGACTGACCACCTATTGGCTCACTCCTCAATGAAAAGCTCACAAGCAATAAATTAAATAACCAAGAAAAAAAAGTAGGCAGCAGAAGGGAAAAACAGAAGCCTGGAAGATCAAAATTGGACAAGAAGAACCTGCATAACCTTAAGCTGGCTATATGTTGGCACTAACTCTGGAAAAGACTGCTGAAGAGCAGTGTTTAAGCTTTGGCAATTTAATAATACTAACGATCATGGCTTGGATACACTGAGGAAAAATTAAGCCTTCATCAAATTACGTCTAGAGTTTAGTTGTTTTTTTTTTTTTTAAGTGCTCATTTACAATTTAATAGAGACATCTCCAGATTTAGGATCAGGTGG
>NW_007726547.1:359651-363845 GCF_000696425.1 Galeopterus variegatus
TGGCACTAACTCTGGAAAAGACTGCTGAAGAGCAGTGTTTAAGCTTTGGCAATTTAATAATACTAACGATCATGGCTTGGATACACTGAGGAAAAATTAAGCCTTCATCAAATTACGTCTAGAGTTTAGTTGTTTTTTTTTTTTTTAAGTGCTCATTTACAATTTAATAGAGACATCTCCAGATTTAGGATCAGGTGGGCTAACGATCGTGGCTTGGATACACTGAGGAAAAATTAAGCCTTCATCAAATTACGTCTAGAGTTTAGTTGTTGTTTTTTTTTTAAGTGCTCATTTACAATTTAATAGAGACATCTCCAGATTTAGGATCAGGTGGCATTTTAAGCACAAAATTGGATAGCAGTGGGGGGAAAATGGAAAACTGAATTTAAATTGAGAAATAATGCATTAAACATTTTTAGATATAAAGAAGTTTTCATAATTTATTCAAAATCTACTTAAAACAAAAGTGTTCACTTTTCAATCCTATCACAATCTGAAATTTCCATGAAATCACATGCAGTTTTAGATCTGCATGTAACCAAGGGATGGGGTATTCATGACTGAAATTTATCTTTTAATAAATATTTATATCGAGATATAGTTTATCTAGAGAAAATGGAAATACTTATTTTATATAAAATAACAAGAAAATTTACCAACCACGACATATCCATATTTGAAATTATCACATAACAGAATTAGGGCTATATGACAAATTTGGGAACTGTGCTACTAAAACCTGGTCACTCTACAGATTAATTGTTGTTTAGATAAAGCTAAAAGCTAGCTGAAAGAGTTGACAAATAGTCTAACATGATCCAAGTAGAATCTGTTTCGAAATATTTAAAATACCACCTATACTTGAAATAAAAAAAATTCTCACCACATCAAAAAATAATTGCAACTCATCCAATTAAGTCATTTTTATAAACAAGTGAAATAACACTTTTTGCAGGAAAACATTCAGAACTACATAAATTTAATATACATATTTCATTCACACCAGTATCATGTAAATGCCCATCTAGTACTTAGATGTATTGATGTATATATAAAAAGACTGCAAAGAAAAACCTTTTCGTTTCATTTATGTCATTCCAAATAATGTTACCTATATTGGTAATTAATAGCTATGGGGCTTATTGACACTTAGGTCTTTTTATTTCTGGTAATAATTTTTCTTAAAAGGTACTCCTTTTCATACAACAATAAGCAAGCATCTTTATTTGGCTTAGCTACATGTAGTATGAAAATTTGAAATATGAAAATTTGTCATATGTAGTAGAGAAGATGGCAAGCATTCAACAACAGCCTTTGAAGTGACAGTTAAGAAATAATCAACGTCTCTGTATTAAATCAGTCCATCTGACAGTGCACAGTGATAAACATTTGCAGTCCTAGAAAGTATCCCAACATTTGATTTTTAAATACCCCTACAGTCATGACTGTGAATATCCATTTCTAAAACGGAGGATGCTTGTATTGAGTTAGGGCTGAAAGAAACATAAAATATAGAAACTCCTTGGAAGAGGTCTCAATAAATATTTGCAATCAGGTAACTAGCCCAGATCCCTTGCTCATGTTTATCAAAAATCTTTCATCTGCTCTAAATTTACACACCAGTTCCCTTGGGTGGAAGGCGTCTTCCTGGCGAAAGACCAGAAGGCTCACTGTCCCTTCCATCTTGGTGCTTCTCAACAGGGAAACAACTTCCTCTTGAGATTTGCCTGCTAAATCTACTCCATTTACCTAAAACAAATAAAAAGTTTTCAGCTGCAATCCTGTACAAACAGAAGAAAAGACACACACTGAAGGACAGACCACGTCTGCTACGGAGCTCATTTCATAACTCATTCCATGCTAAATTCTGCCACAACCTGGTAACCACTAAGCTTTTGTGGTTAGAAAAGAAATAAAAATTAAAAAGACATTGTTCTTATAAAGGATAGTAAAAACACACCAAAAATACTTTGGTATAAATATTTTAACTTTCAATGAAATTCTACTGAAAATTATGACGAAAACTTTTTATTCCTAAAAGGTAAACATTAAACATTGAAGAAGAATCACTACAAAATAATGATAACATTTTAAGATGGAAAGCAATATTTCACTTCAATTTTTTCAATGTTATAAGAGAATTCTACCAGGAAAAACATTTAAAACAAGCCATTCTTAGAGAATCTTATTATTTTTAATCTCATTGGAAATATAACATCATTATCAAAAAGCACTATATATTTAATCAAAATAAGAGCATAAGTTTCTTTTAAAAAGTATTCTATATTATTCTCTTTAGACAAAAATAGCATTTTGTCCAAGGCAAATAAATATATTACTTAAACTGTATATCAAAATTTTCTTGCAATTAAAATATGTTTTAGACCCTTTCCTCCTTGGCTAAAACAATCTTATATAGCTCCACATACTACTATTAAGAAATTGCAGGAAATAGGTAATGAGTTCAAATAAAGCAAAAAAAGAAAAAAATTCTAGATGATAAAGACAAATAAGTCACTTGGTACTTTTTTCTTTGCAGGATTTCAAAAATACAGAAACTCAGAAAAACTACCCACAGAATTGTTCATATTGTATAGATACAACTATGGATACTAGAAGAATGGGTTTAAAACACACAAAAATAAAGTTTCAGTTTTAAGACAAGGCTGACAGCTATAGGAAATAAAGCCTAACTGAAGAAATACAGGTTGCAGGCCATTCCCATTGCTGAGGAAAAAAACAAAAGTCTTCGTGATGTGCTGAAAGTACAGCAACTATATGATAAAAGAGAGAGTCAAACATAACGTTATTATCTTTAGAAAAAACAAAACGGAAAAGGAGGAGGAGGGAGGCAGGCAGAAAAGGACAGACTTTTTCAGACTTAGAAGCCAGGACTGGGTTCAAGAGAGAGTCAAACATAACGTTATTATCTTTAGAAAAAACAAAACGGAAAAGGGGGAGGAGGGAGGCAGGCAGAAAAGGACAGACTTTTTCAGACTTAGAAGCCAGGACTGGGTTCAAGTCCTAGCTGAGACTCTTCCTAAATATGCTCTTTTCTTCCCCCCAGTGGCTGGCTGGAAAGAACCTTACTAAATAACTTGCAAACTTGGACTAATACTACTCAATTTATAACCCTAGGACAAGTGGCTCTTTCTGGAAGCAACATCCTAACCATAATTTGTACTCAAACGTTTCCTGCTATTTAGCACCTATTAAAAAATGTCACAAGCACAGGGCAAAAAGTAAGGGAGTAAGATTTAAGCAATCTAGGCCCAAAATGTAGACATGGAAAAAAACTACGGAAGCTTTTCTTTTGCTCCACGACTTTTCTGGAAAACTTTGAGAGTTCAATCTGGAGAGTTTAAAACTACATATAAAAAAAAAAAAACTACAAGAAAAAAGGATAATGTGGTAAAAGTTTCCTCCACCATTAGTATATGAATACTAGTTAGTAATTAGGAAACACAATATCTGCTAATAAGAATACAAACTGTTTTCTGAAGAAGACACTAAGAAAAATGGCTATTAAAGTATACTTTTTCTCATTCTTTCTATCCTGTACAAATCTTTTTTTTTTTTTTTCCCTTTTTGTCTTTTTTTGTGTCCGGCAACGGATCGCAACCCTCAGTGTCGCGCCCGTACCAGACCGGGACCGGCAACGGGATCGCAACCCTCAGTGTCACGCCCACATCTCGCCCAGCCAGTGAGCGGGAACCGGTCTGTATGTGGGATCCGAACCCTCGGCGGGAGCGCCGTCGCACTCGCAAGCTGCGCACTGTAGCAGTGCGCCACCGGGCCGGCCCCCTGTACAAATCTTTAAACAAACAGAAATCATGTATGTTTATGTAGTTATAAGATAATCTCAACCACCAATGAACCAAAACTTATAAGGTAGAGAAAGGAAATTTTCAAAAACTGTTTTTCTTCTTTTTCCTGCTATTTGACTTTTATGTCTCAATTCATTTCACCATGCTGCTATTTCTATTTTTTTTAAGGTGACATCAAGTGAAGCAGTGGGAGTAGAGAAGGAATAAATAAACCTGTGGCTGGCTGTGATCAATTAGTTGTAAACACCACTGCACTGGGTCACGTCTCCACACTACCATTTCAAATTTCCTGTTCCTTTCACCAAAACACACAGTTTTCACTTACTTCATTTGTCTCTGTTCTGATTACAAAGTCGATAACATTTCT
>NW_007726547.1:364027-366081 GCF_000696425.1 Galeopterus variegatus
ACACACAGTTTTCACTTACTTCATTTGTCTCTGTTCTGATTACAAAGTCGATAACATTTCTATATTGCCAGGCATAAATATATAGTCATCTAGAAATATAAGTACAGACACTGTACTTAAATAATGGCAAAATGTTACGTTATTTCATAAACCAAATATCTGAGTAACTAAAAATGTATAAGTAAACTAAATGAAAAGATAATTTCTCATCAGATAACATGGAAAAATAAAAAAGTAAAACTGAAATACATTGGTCCGTGATATATACTTCTGCTAAAATACACAATTTAATTTCACAATTTATCAAAAAAAAATTTTTTAATTGACTCAACAATGCAATTTTTCAGGAATAATGAAACATCTTACTTAGAAAAGTCACTCACCTCTATCAGTCTGTCTCCTGCCTTAAGTCTGCCGTCTTGAATGGCAGCCCCTCGCGGGAGGATGTTTTTCACATAAATTGGAGCTGAGCCACCTATTGTTACATCTCGGGAAGTGATACTGAATCCCAGACCTTCTGTACCTAAACATGTAACCCAAAATCATAAGTATATAAAATAAGACATCTTGACTTTTATAGGTGTGTCATACATAAAGAATATATTATTATTTTCTACCTCAATTTGACATTTTTTAACTTTCACAATGACTTACATTTCTTCGAATACTTTAAAAGTTGCAATAAATTTTCCATGGTGACTCAACTACAGAAANTTAAAACCTATAGTACCTCAAAAATCAAGTACTATTGTGCGATAATAATATTCAGATTTGAACAGTAGGAGGTGAGAGCAAGGGAGGAGAAGTATTTACAAAGATGAAAAAGTAGAAAGGGAACAAGAACTAGTTCAAGATACAGAGAGTGGAGCCTCGCAAATCCATAACTACTCCAGCAGTTAACTAAGAGGACAAATCATATTATTTTTGCCTAGTTCTTTACTAATTCACTTAAATCTTACCATGTATATTTCTCAAAAAAAGGGTAAATTATTCAGTGAAGATTCCATCTCAGATCATGGCTACCACATCTGAGGATCACCCTGTTACATTTAAAGGTACTGAAATTAATGACATTTATAAGTTACTCTGCTGATTTGTAGAACCGGAATTCTCAGTTGTCTTTTTGACATCTTGCTCAGCAGGCAGTTTTATAAGTTTAATACTATGTAGGAAAGGGGTTATATCTCACTAGAACCAAAAAGCGCAATAAGCCAAAATGTGCCAAGGAAAAAAAATGTGAAGGTAATGACTGATTTCTACTGAATCAAATAATTTTTATAACCCTTCTAATAATGATTAATGTCTACTTAAGCTTTTTTTAAAAATTACTTAAGACATAAGTTCCCATTTCAGTTAAAGTAATATTCTGGCAAATATTGCTCATTATGGGAAGAATAAAGAGATATGTAAAGGTGAAAAACCTAAAGAAGAATACATTAATTTGATGCAGCACTGGTATAAAACTACGATAAAAAGTATAAAACGTAATTGAATAAACAACGTTGGGCGAAAAAAAATGTGGGTTAAAAAAGAAACATAATGTAGCTAAGAACACACTCGATAATTCTGTCTGTAATAAAATCTACTGTAAATATTCTCAAGTTCAAGCGAAACATGCATTTACTTCTAGTCTGAAGTCACGTTAATGTGCCTGGACTGTTAACTTCTTAAATCTTCTGTGCCGAAGACCTGAATGGCATACTGTCTATATGAAATCTTAATTATTCTGCTGTGATGTTTCTATATGTCTCTGAGCTTTCGTAGAACTCTAATGACTTGCAATAACATTTATTAAGAAAGAATTCTAAATTATTCTCCTTTTGCAATATTAATTTGTATGAACTACAAAGGCTGGCTATTAGATGAACTTCAATACTATTAAAATATCAGCAATAACCCCTAAATCTGTAAGCTAAAAGTTCAAGCAATGACCTTTAAAAGAAAGATAAATAGATATCAATTTTCATTTAGCAAAGCCAACAAAACATTTTGCACTGACTGAAACAGATTACTGACCTTCTCCTCTGACTTTATTAAAAAGCTAATTTCTATAA
>NW_007726547.1:367405-371422 GCF_000696425.1 Galeopterus variegatus
AATATCACTGTATCAGTGTAAAAGGGAAAAGATATTTATGGACTAATACCTTTATGACAATGGCCAAGTAAAACACTGCACCTTTGTTGAGGGATCCCAAGCAGAATTTTATTTTTTATACAACTCTCTTTGCGGTTCTTGATATGTTTTTGATTAAAAACTAGAGCCTGTCATTAGTAGAGAAAAGGGGGGAAAGAAGATCTGCTATTTCCCTCATTTAGGAATTGACAGAACTGAGGGGGTTTCTGCTGATATGCCTGTGGATTTGCAAGGGTTGGAGGCAAGCTGTCAACTCCTGATCATGTCAACCAAGTATCTGGAGCTTAAAAGCCAGTAACCAGAAATAAGGAACTTGTGGTTCACATAAAGTTCAATGAAAGAATATGATTTAGAAAGGAATTTGCAGTCTCAGAGTTTACAACCCTGTAAATGCTACCCCAAATAGAAAAAAACAATGGTCTGAATATCAGGATATGGAAAACATTCTAGTAAGAATCTGCTGCCAGCAGCCACGATACCTGAAGAAATCACCCAACCTCTTTCGGATTCATTTCCATCCAACTGCAGGAGTTGGTTAAGCTCATAAAAGGAGAAATCTTTTTTATAATGACACCATTTTGAAAGACATAATTTTAAAAGATACCAAAGACTTCAGCTAAAATTGATGATGAACAGCAAAAGTGTCTCTCAGTGCCTGGAGGGAACATGGGTTGGAAATCAGGAAGTCCAGTCCAGCAATTTTCTCTAAGCCATGGAGGACGTGAACTGGAAAAGCATGCTCCCAGTACACACAGATCCACCATCTATGGGAAGGGGCTACTTAAATACAATGGTACAAAGTGTATGAAGAACTAGCAATCCCCATCACAACCTCACACATCCCCTTAAGAAAGGGAAGCAATGTAGTATTCTGGAAAAGCAGCAGAGAAAGAGGCAATGGACTGGCTTCTCAGCAACCTACCACGAACCATGACAGCCCTGCCCAAATCAGTCACTCCCCATCATCAAAGCACTGGGCTGGAGGTGGACACCCTCTAAAGTCCTCTTTGAGAGCTGTCTTTGGACAGCAAGTGGGTCAATCAATAAAGTCAAATCCTCACTACTATTTTATAATAGTAATGTCCTAAGACCATTTTCATTCATTACCAAAAATTTTACTGCAGGGGTAACTGCTACCTTTTTCTCGCAAACTTAAATTTTAAAGTCTTATTCTTTGAACTTTCACATTTCAATTTCTACATAGAAAAATGAATTTGAAAAGGATAAAAATAAATTTTAAAATATATTAAGTAGCTTTTTTTTAAAAAAAGTATCTCAATTCTTTCACATAATAATGGGATAAAACTTGAGTGCTATTGGTTAGTTGAGTGACTTTTAAAATAAATTCCAAAAAACAAAAACAAGATAGGCCGTACCTTTCTTAAGCTGGATATTAAGCCTCTTGCCTATCTTTTTGGTGTTATAACCACTGCTTACATTTGTAGTAAATACATTCTGTGGTGTGGGAGCTGGAGCCGGAGCTGAGGGCGGTTTTCCAGAGGGGTGTGCACTGTGAGGTAGTCGTGGGTTTGAGTCTGTCTGCTCAGGCAGCTGGTTCGGTCTGGGTGCTCTCTGCAGTGTGTGAAGCCCTGCGCTGTTCACACTCCTGTTATCCATATACTGGCTGTCAGGGCTGAAGCGGCTAGAATAATAATTGTTCTTCTCACTTTGAGATAGCTGTTCATACTGCTCTTTATTTGCTGCAGGAACCACATGGAACCAAATGATGGGTGTACGCATGGCTTGGCGAAACATATGTTGTGCTCTGGGTTTGAGAAGGAAGAGAAAATTAGCAAATTAAGAATGGCAGACTAAAAGATATTATGAGCTTAATTAAGTATACTAATTAAGCAATAAGATCTGACAGACTTCAAACTGAACAGCAAAATTCTAATAACCCATTTAATCAATCAAGTTTGCAAGCTCAGATATAAGCATAGCTGTTTCTCCAAATATAAATTTCTCATTCTCTAAATAAAAATAGCAAAATTATCTATAGTTACGTATAAAATACTGTGCTTGCAACTGTAAATCATTAAACAATTTTAAGTACAATGGAGGTATAATTTCAATATTAATAGAAATCAAATCCAACCTCCTCCCTACAACATTATCCAATGCAACTTGTAAAAAATATAAAATTTCCTTATAGAGAGACCATTTGATTTTTCAAAGAAATAAATATCTTTATAAATAAACTTAGAAAACTACAGAAAGCAACTATTCATTACTTATCAGCAAAATTAATTCAAGTCTGTGTATGCAAAAATCTCCAGAACACCAATCCAGCTTCAATGATTCAAAAGGTTAAAAGCAGCGGGTCCCAGTGCTATCCCCATGACCAGCTGAGAGGCAGCTCCATCTCACACCAGTTCTCCAGTTAGGTCTCACCCCACACTTAAAAGTTCTGATCACTCATGCCTTGTTTTATAGGAACTGGCCAATTTTTATTTTTTTAATTGAATAAAAGCTTGAATCAGTATAAAGATAATCTGAGTATAACACAATATTGTGTTTCAAAGGAGCTTTCTCTGCTTATTTGTACTGAGATGTTACGTGCAAAGTTGAAGTATGAGTTAAAGTATAATAAAAATGAGCACACTGGTCAATATTCCAAAAGATGAGGAAGCAGCAAAATTATAAAGCCTAACTTGGTTCCATAATATTTTAAAAGAGCTTTATCATTCAGAGAGTATTTTGAAATACAGTCTAATGGTAGTAATTACCTTGAGTTTGACTAAATTTTTAAAAAGTAGATAATGGCAAAAAATACTCCTTTCCAGTACACAAGAGATCACAGACATGCTGTTGGAAGCATTTCAATTGAATGCACTCTATCAGGGCTAAGGCGTGCAAGAGAGGCAGTGCAGCCTGTACACACTTACTGCTCAAATCTTCTGTTTCGAAGGTCACCACCATTAATCCTGACAATGCAATCATTCTCATGAAAAAGGTTTTCCTGTTCAGCTTTACCACCTTTCTCCAATCGTTTTACTAATAACCCCAGGGTTCTGGAACATTAAGAATGCAAATGGTTACACATGTAATCTTTCCACCATGCATAATGCCCTACTGCTGTAATGCTGGAGTTATATTTACAAAGGCTTCCTTATAAAGGGATGCATTAAATCACTATTAATATATTTTAAAATACACCAAGACAAAAATCACAACAGTCTGAATAATGTATAGCAATGGATCCCTTCAATAAATGTAAGAAATCATTTTCTGGCTCATCAGTATTACATTTCTGAAACAAACTGTATTCTCTGTGCTTAAAAATGCTCCAAACAGAGCTTGCCTAATGATTCAGCAGATATTGCAGGGTGCAGCATGGATGATCATGGATTTGTGAATGGCCTGGGCAGGTTTCTGTTTTAAGGCAGCTGGTACATTGCTGATTGTAGCCCCTGTCTCTCCACAAAAGCAAAGGTAATGAGGAAAACCTAACCCCATTGCACTGTAAATTTGAGAAGGATCAGAGGAAATATTTAGAGAAAAGAAGAGTTTCTGTGTTTTGGCATTTGAATTTGATAGTACCTAATGTTCTGAATTTCAAAACCTGTTAGGTCTCACAAAAGAAAGTAATTTATTACCAATATTCCCACTTGAAGAAAGACAGGAGAAAACTCAGTGGGAGGTTCCAATAATGGCAGTCACCATTCATCTCTTCCATTTGTGTTCTCAAACTTCAGGTAGAAAGAAGTTTGAATGAACTTTTAGAGATCCAGATGGAGTAAAAAGTAAAAATTACTAGTGCACTTGCTCTAGAACACTAACTGCTTAACTAACAGCACATTCTACTTGCATATATCCCGGGACAAATAGTAAATACTTTTTGAATCACAGTATGAGCAACAAGAGTGTTTACTCAGTTCTGATTGCTACTGTTTGCTTGCTGGTTGGCATAAAGTCTATACTATGATCATGTCAAAATTTTTATGTAAACTAATTTTTGGCACTTCCAAAGTTTGCATT
>NW_007726547.1:372838-374899 GCF_000696425.1 Galeopterus variegatus
AAATGTTAGTGACTAGTAAAAAGAATATTTTGTAGGTAATTTTGAGTAACTTACCACCATAAATTGGAAACAAAAAAATACATAAAATTTCGTCAACTCAAAAGTAAAAAAAAAGTGCATTGATTTAGCTGCATGAGCAACTTAACTGTCTCAGCCAATGTTTGGAAGGAAAAGGTTCCATAATATTCCACAATAATAATTAAGTTTAAATGTCATCATATCCACAATTTATCTCCTTAGGCTTTGCTATTGTTTGTTTCTAACTGCAATTGAAGAAAGTGTTCTATCAGTGGAATCAAACAAATTCTTAACATATGTCTGTGATTCTGATGAATGAGAAAGATTAATATGAGAAATTAAATCACAGTTACTGATACCACTGGAATTTGGGGAAGATATTTGAAGGTGACTTCAAATCAGCCATGTAAAAGAACACCTTGAATGGTGGTACATTTGTTGCTAAAAGCCACCTCTATAGGTGGCTGTAGACCCACCAATGAAAGAACACTTTTTTCAAGGGCATGCATTCTATCCCTGCAAAAAAAAATATGCTGTACCAACACTCACTCCAGTTAATTACTTAGTTTTCAACTGGTGAAATGATAAGTGATTTGCTTGGTTACATTTGATATGGTTACAACATTTCTGCAATCTAAAGTGACTAATAATTAGTATTTTTTTATATATTCTGAAATATTTTGTATAATCTAAAATAGCCCACAGAACAATTTTAGAGAATACACACAGGCTATGTTTCATGAAAATTACTCAGCAGTTAACATTTATCTCCAACAGATCCTTTCAGTATTTATGACATTTTAAAATAGACTAACTTAGAAATCTGTACTTTAATTATAGAGTAACATCAAAATTCTTTTCAGATAATTAGATCAATAAATTTATATTCATCTAGATATCATTTTTCTTTTTTAACTCTATTTTTCCCCCTGTAATCATTCTAGAATAATAATCCAAAGTTAAAAAACAAAAAAAGCATTCCATGTTTCATTTATATAATGGTTGCCTTTCAGAATAAGTCCTCATATATGACCAAATGCATCAGTAATCCTAGCATACAAATCATAACTAAATACACTCACATTTGCAGAAAATATAATGAAAGTTTATTAACCGAGGCTTTAGCATCCAACATTGTTATAATAGTTGCAAAAATCTCAGAAACCTTTTACTCGGTACTAAAGACTAGAGAACTGATTGGGCTGTCGGGGGGGAGAGCAGACAAGGGAGAACTTCATCCTGAGGGACACAGCAAGAGATCATGGAATCAACAGAACAGACAGAATTAAGGTGAAGTTAGTAGCCTGCTGATTTCTAAGTACTTAACCACACTATTAGAATCATTCTCTCAAAAAGAATGGAATAATTTAAAAGTAAAGTGGTACAATCTGCAAAATTATCTCATTTGCTTCACTAGGTGAAAATGATTACAAAAGGAATGGGAATGAACTATCAAAAAAAAAAATCTCACAGGAAAATTGAACAGTAACAGCTAGACAGAGAATGCAAAGAACCTCTAAAGAGAAATCAACAGGAAGTAGCAATAACAGGCACTTTCATCTGCCTGAAGAATGTGTGTGCAAGCAGATATGTTTCCATACTCCCACTTGCAATTTAAGCTATCTCTAATAGTACAATTTAAAACAAATCTTCAGTATATATTTTGCAAACTCAACCAGCAACTAGAATTTGCTCTAAAGTAATAAAGAATTGACTAGTTATGGTGCTGTGGCTCTGGCACGACTTTTATTAGAAAAAATAATTGAAGCTAATGAAGTTCTGAACATTCCAGCACATCAGTGGGCCGTAAAGAGAACTGTTTACTTCTGGGCAGATAGTACCAGAATTCCTTATTGGGGCAACCAATAAGGAGCCACTTTTCTTTTTTTTTTTTTTCCCTTTTTTTTGCCTTTTTTTGTGTCCGGCAATGGATCGCAACCCTCAGTGTCGCGCCCGTACCGGACCGGGACCGGCAACGGAATCGCAACCCTCGGTGTCGCGCCCGCACCTCGCTCAGCCAGTGAGCGGGAACCGGTCTGTATG
>NW_007726547.1:376590-378777 GCF_000696425.1 Galeopterus variegatus
AGGGTTGCGATCTGTTGCCGGTCACGAAAAAAGACAAAAAGGAAAAAATAAATAAATAAAATAAAATAAAATAAAATGAAAATTCATTAAAAAAAAAAAAAAGTTAATGGATGAGATAAAGTAGGCCAAAAACGGTAAATAAAAATGGAGAATTCTTTCATATTAGAGCAGAAATGACAGATACCATGTTGCCACTAATTTTAAAAAGCATAATTTTACCTAAAATGTAAAATACAACTTTTCTCTCAAAAGCAAATGCAGTTATTATGGTGTTTTGTGGTAACAAACTAGTCTGCAGCTGAGAATGCATGTTTGAAACTTTCAGACAAAAGACTATTGATTCAGTAAATAAATTTAAATTGTGTTATTTCAAAAGTAATTAAATTAAAACTGAGTACTCAAACTTCAAGAGCATATTTATTCAGAGCTAGTTCCATGAAGTTCAAATAAGCTGTAATATTTCATTAACATATGTACCCAATTAACTAAACAAGTGAGTACTGGGATTCCCAAATTTATGATATAACAGTAAATTTTCTCCCAGATTCATGATATAAGAAAAAAATGATCATTTCCCCCTATTGTATAGACTAATCACTACCTACCTAGACAACCAGAATACCAAGCAATACTGGAGGAACTTTAAGGCACATACCAGAAGATAAGGTGAAGAAAAAATCTATTCTCATGATTTGATCATTCTGATTAGCTGCCACTGCTTAGTACTTTGCTAAATGATTTACATGTATTTTCTTATTTAAACCATAAAAAGTCATGTGATTCCCATCCCTCAGATGTAGACACTGAGACTAGATGAAGTTAACTCGCCCAAGGCCACACGTAGTAAAAAGACATAGCTAAATTCCATCCAGGTATCGTGGACTGCTCCTAACAACCCCTCTNATCGCAACCCTCGGTGTCGCGCCCGCACCTCGCTCAGCCAGTGAGCGGGAACCGGTCTGTATGTGGGATCCGAACCCTCGGCAGGAACACCGCCGCACTCCCAAGCGGCGCACTGTAGCAGTGCGCCACCGGGCCGGCCCAGGAGCCACTTTTCAAAACATAAAAAGGGAGGGGAGAAGAAAAGTTAGAGCTGGGGTGAGTTCTGTCTGGGGAATTATTTCAGAAGTAGAATGACCCCGAACTGCCTTATGCTGACAGAGGAAAGACATAGTGCATTTATTCATGGGAAGGGGCAGATTTATGAAGAAATGATGATAGGGTTTAGGGATATGTAAAACAGAACTTCCTCCACTCCCTTATGAATTTAATGTAAACCTTAATTAGCTCATATGCTTTTAGGCACATGGATTTTTTTCTAGTTGATCTGAAACATCCCCAAACCTACTCCTTAATACTCTTTTCAAAATTTAAAAGAAAGAAAAAAACCCAAAAGAACAAAAAACAATCTGTCCACTGCATACTAATCTCACTTATAATTTTTCAAAAACAAAAAAAACCCATGCAATTGCACACATTTTTTTCAAGCCTTTCTTAGTTTTTGAATGTTTCTCAAAAAAAAAAAAAAAAAGAAAGAAAGAAAGAAAGCAAAACAAAAAACACAAGGAAGAATATAGATGCAGAAAGCAAGCCATTGAAATGCTGCATCTTTGTACATGATTTTGGATGCATAATTAGAAATTTAACTGCTTAGATTATATTAAGGATTGCACCACTACATTTTTACAAGGTTCATTAGTCTAATTATACACTTAATTAAAACAAACTCACTCACACATGTTAACATTTTCAATTCTAAGTATAAATTACAACCAATGATAAAACTGAAAATAAGTAACATGTTTTATTGACATCTAAATTGGCTGAGTTAGTCTGAGTTTTGCTTTGAAAATGTAAACTCCCACAACTGCCACCCAGCTGTATGGAAATGATCATAATTCATCTTAATAAAAGCTGACACAGTATAAACACTACAACTATAGAGAAGGCGGAGTATGAATGGGCGGAATGGGATCCCAACAACAAGAACTTCTCACCTCCCCTAAGTGCTACACATGGGGGACATCAACTACTTATATGGTCCCGGAGAACCACAGCCACCGACATAATGGATGCCAATGGAAAAAGTTTTAAGGAATTCCAATTAAAATGAAAATTCATGGGCCGGCCCGGTGGCGCACTGCTACATTGCGCCGCTTGAGAGCGCGGCGGCGCTCCCGCCGAGGG
>NW_007726547.1:380311-381200 GCF_000696425.1 Galeopterus variegatus
TAGTAAAAAGACATAGCTAAATTCCATCCAGGTATCGTGGACTGCTCCTAACAACCCCTCTGCCGATAACAAGATGACTTAATATGTGGTGGAGTCAGTCACTGACTGACACAGGGAGGTAATACAAAATTTCTAACTAGAAATTCTGGAAAGAAAATGACATTTTTGTTTTGGATGTGTTATAGAGCAAAAAGTGATAAAGTATAGGTTAGATGACTAAAGGTTATAACTAACAGTAATTATAACCATGTAAGTCTTAGCAGAAGGGAGAGCTGAACTCAGATTTTGCTTGAAAAATTAAATGGATGAGTATGTTATGTCTCCAGACCTTCCGAAGATGTTTTCCTATTAGTCTTGTAGATAGAGGAACATTAGTCTATATTTGATAGAAAAATTATTCAAAATATGCATCCAGGATGCAGAAGACAAATTTATATTTCATTGATTTTTCTATACTAATCATTTTCTAATTAATCTATATTCAGATTAGTATAGAATACATATCTGTAGAATACAAATAATAATACATACAATACATATTTTTCAATAGGGATCACTTTTATTTCAACTCAAAAATCCTAAACATCATAAAATATTCTCTTACTGTGTGATTTTTTGGGGGCTTAGATGGTGGAATTTATGTACAATAATGTAAGTAAGCAAAAAAATTAGTCTAGAAGGGAAAAGTCATGAAAAGAAACTTTAACACAGCAATTAAAGATGCTTTTCCAAAGAGTGTTGACATTTCACCCAACAACTCTGAATATCAAATTGACAATAAATCATTGAAAAAACATTTGCGATAAAAATCAAAATTAATCAGACAAATCAAATAATGGTATATCTGTTAAAAATATATATAATAAGTTGAGAAGTAATTAATAAGTAG
>NW_007726547.1:381304-399134 GCF_000696425.1 Galeopterus variegatus
AGAATACAAATAATAATACATACAATACATATTTTTCAATAGGGATCACTTTTATTTCAACTCAAAAATCCTAAACATCATAAAATATTCTCTTACTGTGTGATTTTTTGGGGGCTTAGATGGTGGAATTTATGTACAATAATGTAAGTAAGCAAAAAAATTAGTCTAGAAGGGAAAAGTCATGAAAAGAAACTTTAACACAGCAATTAAAGATGCTTTTCCAAAGAGTGTTGACATTTCACCCAACAACTCTGAATATCAAATTGACAATAAATCATTGAAAAAACATTTGCGATAAAAATCAAAATTAATCAGACAAATCAAATAATGGTATATCTGTTAAAAATATATATAATAAGTTGAGAAGTAATTAATAAGTAGAGCATTTGTCAGCACAAGCCCCCATAGCAGAAGGCTGGAAACAAACCCAGACCCACACAGGCATGCACGCGCGCGCACATATACACACACACACACACACTCTCTCTCTCTCTCTCTCTCTCTCTCTCTCTCTGAATCTTACCAGGGCCTGATTTCCTAACTTTAGATTTTTCCTTAAGTCTTATGATTGACAATCAGATCTTAGGACAGAGAGTTCTGTGGGTACTTATCACTCATTGGAGAATGGTAAATGGGTTCACTTGTTTTTTCTATTTCCTTCTTCCTGGGAATTCCTGAGAATCAGGGGTGTGCGTTGGTGGGAAAAAATATGTAGCTACAAAAAGAGGCTTATCAACCAGTAAGTGAAAAAGAAGAAGTTGTAGGCTCTTGCCCCTCCTAAATTAAAATAGGCAACAGAGGTGAAGGAGTTTAGACAGGAGACATGAGAAACACAGGAATGTAAACCCATGATGGCAGGCATTTTTATTTTTGGTTCTCTAGGGTGAGGACTGGCAAACTGCAGCCCAATCGTCATATTCTCCAGCAACCTGTTTTTGTCAATAAAGTTTTATTGAAACACAGCCACACTCATTTGCTTACATATTGTCAATGGTTGCTTTCATGCCACGATTGCAGACTGGAGCAGTTGCCACAGAGCCTCAGTGGCCCACAATGCCTGAAATACTGAATATCTGACCCTTGACAAAAAGTCTGCCAATCACTAGGATATCCCCAGCATCAAGAACAGTAACTGGTAGATAATCCATCTTTATTTATTTTTTTATTTTTATTTTTTGTCTTTTTTCGTGACCAGCAACGGATCGCAACCCTCAGTGTCAGGCCCGTACCGGACAGGGACCGGCAATGGGATCACAACCCTCGGTCTTGCGCCCGCACCTCGCTCAGCCAGTGAGCGGGAACCAGTCTGTATGTGGCGCAACCCTCGGTCTTGCGCCCGCACCTCGCTCAGCCAGTGAGCGGGAACCAGTCTGTATGTGGGATCCGAACCCTCACTGTAGCAGTGCGCCACGGGGCCGGCCCGATAATCCATCTTTAAAACACACACACACACACACATGCATACACACACACACGCATACACACACACACACACACACACAAAAACCTGCTTAAATAAAATAAACAAACAATTAGTATTTCTATAAGAAAAAGTAATGTGAAAGAAATTCTAAGTGCTGCAGATTTAAGATATAAATAACGATGAATGTATACAAATAGGAAGTGTCCATTATAGAAAACATCCAGAGAAGCAGAGTGCACTTTATTAAGAATATGTTTTGGCCATATTTTGTTTCCATAGGGTAAAATATTTAGAATATCTGCTCTAAATTAGAATGTGAAGTCCAAGTAAGAGTAATAGCAACTTAAAAATAACATAATCATGTTTCTTCAAAGCTTTCAGCAATTCCCCCGTTATTTACTGAGTGAAATCCAAATTCTTTCCCCTGGACTCATGAGCCATTCATAAAGTACTTTCTAAAAATCTCTCCAGTGCTATCTTCTAACACATTCTGACTCAAATAATTTACTCCTTATTTCCCACCAACTCATGGACATTTATTTGTATGTAGCATCTTCCTTTCCTATATTCTCTTCCTGGAATGACTATCTTTCTTGAACCATGTCAGCAAGGAAAGTCCCATATTTCCTTCAACGAATGCGTCAAGTTCAATTGCTCCACTGAGGGTTTGCATAGCATCCAACAGTCTTACTGTCCTAAATCCCTACAGCACATAGCATGGATCTTTTTATATACATATTTCTCAATTAGACTTTAAGTCCCTTAAAGCCAAATGCAAAATCTTATAATTTCATAGGTCCAGGCCCTACATCACACAATTTATATTTTGTTTTTTATATACTTAACTTTATATCATAATCATATTTTTATGTCATTAATAAGTCTCAGGAAAACTCATTAACCACGATCCAACTAGGACATGTCACTGCTGTTTTATTTTAATATAGTCATGCCATAGATAACACAGATAGTCATGAGCTCTTTTGTTCTTTTGCTGAATAAGCTTCATTAAACATACCTATGGTCCTATAGTCCAATACCTATGGCTAGATCCCAGAAATACAAAAAAATGTAAAATAAAACATGGTTCTCTGCCAAAGGAAATCACGGTTACTTGGCCTAACCCTCCTAAAAAGAGCAGCATCTGTGATTTAAATAAGGAGAATATGTTTGACATTTAAATCAGGAGGATAAAATATGTGTGAAGTAAAAATCGATGTCAAGGTAATGAATAAAGAGTTCTGAAGGAAGATCAGTTAACTTTATTTCTGAATAACATACAAGATGATAACTGAAGAAAAACAGCAGCAAGGGAAAGATAATACTGTTTCGAATAATACTGACAAATCTATTTATCTCTCCTACTAGGTATCAGGAGGTGGTCACCCAAGGCAGGGGTGGGGAGAAGAACTAATTGTCATTAATGCCCCCGATCAAGGAACAACGTTTAATTTACTCCGGGAAATAGCCTTTTTGAAGTAGGCCCAGCAAGATCCTGATTAAGATAAGCTTCATTATACATCAGGCCATAATAATACCCAACTGGCTTTAGAAGTTTCTCTAACACTGACTTCACAACCTTAAATTACTATTTTCCTTAATTATATTTGATATATGAGGTGATCCGGATTGTGTTCTTTCTCTCTACAATATATAATTCCCATTTTGTATGGTTCCTTAGACTTCGAAAATCTAAATGAGAAAGCAGTACTGACATGCCTTTGTCACTTTATAAAAATAAGTATTCAGTAAGTGTTATTCAATTAGTTATATCTCCAAAATTGAAAAGACCTAAATATGACTGGAATTTTCTACAAGGGAAGATATTCTTGGAAATTTTAACTTACATATTATGAATATGTATTCTTGTATTCCCACTAGATATATATGCAATTTCTTCACAAGTCCTACTTAATTTCTTCCTTTCTGCTATACTGCATTGCTTAATTTGCCCGTGCAGCCACCACAGAGCTGATGTAGCTCCCTTTATAAGCTGTCATCACATTTAAAATCATCTTCTGCAACAAGCCAGCTTTGGTTACCTAATTCAGACAATTCTTCCCCCATCAGCACATAGAGCACCTATTATATAACTATGTCAACATTTATCACATAATTATAATTGTGTAATTTTCTTGGCTATCACTCCATCTAGACTGCAAATCCCTGGAGGAAGACCATGTCCTGTTCATCTTTGTTTCCTAGCACCTAACACAGGAATTATCATTTAGAAAAGTTTCTAACAGAATGAAAAGAACCCTCTTCTAAGACGGTGTCTCTGGACTCCTGGGGATTGGTACGTATGAATGTGAGCAATCCTCCTCCTTTTCTCTCTCATTCTCAACCCATGTCTGAAGAACCATGACTCTCTAGTCCATGAGGAAGCTTGAGCTTGAAGACGTAACACAGGTGTTGGATAAAAAAAAAAAATTCTGTTCTATTTCCATGTGAAAATTGGTGATGCCTAAAAAGGGTTTATAAAGAATCTGTTTTTTCTTAAATCTCTTTGTGCCTTATACAGGAAAGCTGCAAAAGATTATCTGCATTAAGTGCCAAATTAATTGGTATTAAAAATGACTCAGATATAGAACAATATCTACTTCTGCAAAGAAAAACTTGTTTACTTGAATGTATTCAGTGTATCAGAACTAAATGCCATGGTAACCAGCAACGGTGGTGGATTTTGTGAAATACCTTCTTTTGAATTAATCTAACTAGTAGGTTTATTTTTCTGTCTTATTCTCCTTTTGCTTTGGGTTTTTCATCTATATTTCATCCTAATATTCTTTCACACTGAGGTAGGAAATATGACAGAAAATAACATGTTTGTAATTGAAATACTGGTTCAAAGCTAGTACATACTCAATTAAATCTCATTTGTGATGAGCTGTGTTTCACAGGCAGCTTACGGCACATTAACATTGGGAGGCTATAACCCATGCATTTTACCTTCTTATTTTTTTTCCCTACCATAAGAGAAACGAAGAGAAATTTAACTTTTGAGATCGTTTTAAATTTTACTTTTTTAAGGGGAATAAAGGCAAGGGCCACCCTGAAGACAATTGATGTTGTTTAACAGAAAGTCCTTTGAAGAAGTTTTAATCTTCTCTGGAGTTTAAAAATTAAAAAGAAGAGGAAGAGGAAAAAAGCAAAAGCAGCCACGACTCTGTGACTATGACACCCCCCAAAAAATGCAAGGTGGATTTCACATCCTGTTACACAGCACCAACATTCGAGCCTCATACTCCAGCAGAGTTCTAAGTACATCAAAGTCTCAGCTTTGGGACATGGCATAAACCACGTGTTTTACCAAAGAAATGAAATCTGGACTCTCCACAGTTACTAGCACAACAGGAAGTGAGTACAATTGCTGAAATACCCATTTGAGAGGGAAGAAAAAAAATATATATGTGTGTGTGTGTGTGTGTGTGTGTATATATATATATATGATTTAGTCACACTCTTGTAATTTATATCCCATCTGTCTTTTACAACCCACTAGATGCTTGTAATTTCTTGACAACAGTTTAAACTGTGTTCTAAGTTCTCAGTCACTGGTCCAAGGTTACCTTCCAGCTTCCTCCATCCTTTTCCCCATGCAAAGAAAGTTAAAATAAAAATAAACAAATCAGATGATAAGAATGAAAGAAATAAGAAGTTCAAAATTAAGTAGCCAAATAGTTTACAAACATGTTTTACCAGGCCATCATTAGAAGGTCTAATAAGAGAGAATGCGACTAAACTTGCACAGGGTGAACATGCGTAGGTTTGAGCTCCTGTGAAGGACACAATGCACTGCACCTGTAGAGGCCTGCATTAGTTTCAAAATCAATTCAAGCTATAAAACCAAAAATACAACACTACTTCTTTCAAAAAGAAAAAGAGGAGAAGAATCAAGGAAACTGATGCAACATTTGAAGTTTTTAAGTATGTATGTTACGTAAAGTAATGAAGTTGAGATTAAGAATCAGTACAAAATTTTGACATTCTAAGTGTTCAGAGAGTAAAAGGAAGGAGCCACAAGGCAGAAGATAAATCTACAGCTTGCCTAATTTTCTAAAATTTCAAATTCAAAGGTTTTTAAAAGTAAAAAAAAAATCTCATAAAATTGAAGAATTAAATAAACATAAAGACAAATTTAAGATGAATCATTATCTAAGTTATCCAGATAATTTTTTTAGTGGATAATTTTTTTCAGAAAATCACTTTACGCTCACTTTAACTTTGCAAACCCAGCTGGAGTAATGACTTTAATGCCTATTATTAATTTACAGCAAAGTGAAATGTTTGCTCTGATGTGATGAACAATAAATTGATTAGGATAATTTAAATGCACAATTTCTTCATGTGCCTGCAAAATCTCTCTTCATCAGGCTAAGTGCTTTCTGTGATTATGACATATACGTATGAATGAAGTAGCAGTTGCCCCCAAATGAAAATGTTTTCTATTAAGCTTATGTTAAGTCAACACCACTCTATATCTGAGCATAAATGAAGATAAAACACCCCACATTATGATTCAATTAAAAACCTCCAAGATACGTTACCTGCCGCCTCGCGCACTGAAAGGCACTACATGGATTCCCAGAGGCCCTCCATCGTTGGGGACTTGTACGTGCTTTACCATATCACTGTGAGACAATGATGAATGAAGGAGCATGAACATGGACTGTAAACAAACCAAAACTGAAACAAAACCAAACCAAAAACATCCGCAACAACACAGACACACAAGAAACAACGAAAGAGAATAAAACAGAAATCCCACCAAGCACACACGCATACACATACATATTCTGGAATATAAGCATGGTGATGAAGGCAACATTAAACACTACATACCTGAACACTAGTCTGATGGCATGGAGGGAGAGCAATCATCAGAGATAACTACACTAAAAATGGCACAGGACCATTTCTCTTGGGCCATACACTTCTGTGTAATACAAGTTCATGTTTTGCAAATCATACCTTTAAACTTCCACTGAAAATTTTCCATCCCAATATCTATTTCAAGAATTCTGAAGATTAACCTAATAAAGGTGTTGAAGCTACAGAGCACTTTATAATTTAGAAAGTGCTCATATATATAACATCATTGATCCTTCCAATAATTCAATGAGGTCAAAATTCTCCTCCCTGTAGATGATAGTCCAGAGGAGATCACAATTGTCCTTACTGCCCACTATTTGATGATAATTCAAAGTCACCATTTCCTAAACTGCTAAAAAAGCACTGCAAGGGCAGGTTATAAAACTCCTTTCTCAAGCCAATAGAAATCCACTGAAAATCAAATAATTATCATGAAGGTGTTTGTAATTGATCTTTAAAATTATGCAGCTATACTACATAAAGTAACATGAAGTTACCTCTACATAAGATACTTCATGTAAGGAGCACAACATTCTGTGTATTTGTCATTTCTATGAATCTTTACTATTTATATAAGCCTGAGTTTGATGAAAACTGCTCAAATTTTGAGAACGTAAATTTACTAAACTATTTAAATGAGATTTTGCTTTCTTTGTAGATTTTTCCATATATACATACTACATCAGAGATCTAAGCAGTATTTATCTAACAATCAATATTTGGATATAGTACTTCAATTAAATATCTAGTTTAAGCAACCTAGAAAACCATAACTGATAACCAATGGATTCGACAAAGATTATAATATATAGTTTTTGTATGACAGAAAATGCCAATTTTTCTATTGTATTTCTTATACGAAACCTGAGGTTATCTTATGTACTATGAAATTCTTGCTTATAAAATACAAAGCAAATATAATTAAAGGCACGGGTCTCAAAGAAATCTAAACAAAATTGAAAACATATGCATAGATTTAATCACTTACTTTAATTAGGACAAAAAAAATTTTTACCAAAATGTCAAAAATATTCACTAAAGTAAAACTACTTAAATGGATTTTTTATTTTTTTTTATTTTTTCAAAGAATTTTATAAAATATTTTAGATAATGTTAATATCATTTAAACATCAATGTAATCATTGGTTTATCAACTAAAAAGAGTATAACTTTAATACTTCAAGAAACTGATCTTATTCCACATTTTTTCTAAAAAGAACTATAGCATAGCAAGTATTTCTTAAATATAAATACTCAGAGTGCTGGTTTCTGTATATCCAAACACAATCTGATCTTAGAACCTGCTTAATCTCACTGAGAAAGTTCTTAGAGACCTCCCTTGAAAGACCTAGAGAAGACAGAAGTATATAAATGTTAATCTCTAAACCCCCAACTTTAACCCAAAGTCAAAGAAAAAAATCCAGAATGACTGCTCTCCCTGCTCAACTCTATCAAGGGATGAAGTCTTGAAATGCCTTCCAGTTAAACATGCCAATATTGAAAATAATTGACAAGTTGTAAGAAATTTTTGTCTTTTTACACTTCAAATTATGTTCAAGGTCCCTAACCTATGACCTGTAATTTTTCATCAAATATCTAAAGAGATTCTATTTCTTCAAGTTAAAAAATATATATATACTATAACAACAAATGTTTACATGATTCAACTAATTTTTCAAGGATGTTCACAATTTGTTTTTGATTTAGCAAAGCTGAAGAACAAACAGATGACCAAAATAGTGACATACAAAGCAATCTGAAAACAGTTACAGTGTTTACAGTACTGTTAGCATGACAAACATTTTCAATCAAATACTATTTTATATTATAATTTAATAGTATTTGCCGAGGCATGAAACTCCAGACAGGTAAATGTGAACTTTCATGCTATACTGCTTACATTACATAATTAACACAATAGATGAAAGATGCTCTTCAGAAAAACAAATCAATGCAAGGCATGTTTTTAACTAAGCACAAACATTCCGCATGCCATATGCTTCTAGAATACTTGCTGCAAGGAATGATGCTACATGTATATTACAAATTTAGTTAAAACCATCTGTAACTTACTCCAGACAAAAACTGGGTGTATTCTCCAAACCAGTGTCTGCATGTCCAACTGGCTCAACACGGCTGTTGTCTTCTTCTGTCCCATCTTCGTCCTAAGGGTGGCAGGACACAAAGAGGAGAACACTGCGTTAGGTTTATTTCTACAATGTGAAAGGAAACTGGGTAAAACTGGAGTCTAACAGACATTATGTCATGTTAACTAGGTCTTTCCACTAGGGAGGATGACCTTTAATGATACGATGGGTACGTGTACACAAAAAGCTGAATTTTAAAGTAATAGTCTCCTGAGTTAGCATATCCCAGAAGGTGAACAAGGACAAGGAAAGAAAACAACAGAACAACTATTTATGCTAATTTTCTTATATCATCATTTTTATTTCATTTCTTTTGATGCATATTTTAGGAAGTAATTATATAATCCTACAATGATATGGTATATTCATAAACAAATATACATGACACTGGGGAGGCATACTTAAAAATCTTTACTGATCAAAACAGCTGAGACTATTATAAACCATAACCACTGCCAAAATCCTCAAAGTTGTGTTTGTCAGTTCCTCAGTTCCTCCTGACACAACCTGTCAAAATGAGCACACAGTGGGTACAATTCCAGACTGAAAACCCTTCATCCTGTGAAATTTCACATAAAGTAACCCAAAACCAATTGACTGATTATTTAGAGGTGTCTGTAAAGGCATTAAGGTGTTAGCCATAAAGGACCACTTCTGTTTACTTCTATGTATGATGAAGGATCTAGCATAAGAAAAAGCACAAACAGCAACATAATCAATCTCCACCCTGTATTCTTCCTTTGACAAAACATTTGAAAAAATTATGTTCCAACATTTTGCAGAAACTGGGTGAGTATGCTGGGACTCCAACAGGTGCATGTTGAATAAGTGTGGTGGTTCTTAAAAATAAATGAAATGACACTCAAGAATATGTCTTTATAATCTTGTCCATTGTCTTTCATTAAGTAGTTCACTAATAGTTAAGTTGGCTTTTCAAGATCATTTGAATAACGGTAAACATGCCTGACTAATATCAATGGACTTATTAACCAAATTAATATACTTGGAAAAGACTCAGATTCTCCAAACGCGATGGCTAAGAGGACCATGTGTAATTCACATTGATCCACAGTGTCTACCACCTAGTAGATACTCTGTAAATATTTTTCTGATTAAAGAAAAATCATCCGTAGGAATCTCTGGGGTAATAAATCTCTAAATGCAACCAAGTAAAATTTATTTAATCTATTTCTTGGAAGTTTATGTGTGTAATTTATGTATAGACATAATTTGTTAGGTTAATCTTTTCTACTATATTAATTTGATAACAGTAATTTTATCATGAACTTATTAAACCACCTATATTAGAAGAGAGTCCACCATTGGGAAAATAATTTGTATTTTTAATTGTGTATTTGAGAGACTCACAGCGGACACTCATACGCCATCAACAGAAACATCAAAAACAGAATAAGCAAGAGTTAAAAGTTCAAGACACAATGTCAAACAATACATTAGATTACTGACGAGATATTAAGGTAAGGCAGAACAGCCAGTAACGCCCAATTGACATTTCTTCCGAGAATCTACAAAAATCAGAAGCAGACTGCATGGAGCTTTTCTGTGCATTGTAGCTGTGCTCTGTGCGCCCTGGAGGGCGGTATACTGTATGAAGCCAGGCTTTGAAGATTGATGATCCTGTGTTTTGAGAGGCTCTAATATGTACTTCTTAGTCATCTATCTCTTTTAAGCACCAGCACATAATACATTTCAAAGGTTAACCAGCATCTTGAACCTGCCTAAGAACTGCATTTTGATGTGAACATGAACTCCAAAAATGATGCTTTTCCACTGGGAGTGGGGGTGGGGAGGAGAGCAAATGTGATTGTTTATAAACCAGATGTAAGATATAAAAAATCATCTTACGAGGTACAGACATTTTGCTTCAGGACTCATTAATAATTTAAGCACAACTGAAATGCCACCAAGATGTATTATCACCAGTTGAAACACCTATGTTGCACTATGAAATAGCCACATAAATGAAGTGCCCCAAACTACAGTGATGAAACAGTAACTGATAATTTACATATTCATTGTTCCCACAGTGGTCATTATCAGACCCCCAGGAGCACGTAGAATATTATTTCCTGTAGCTGCACATGGTGTTGAGTTTAGATGGCAACACTCACTGCCCTGAGGCTGAGCTCCAGTTGCTGTGGGAACCATAACTTAGAATTTCCCAACTTTCGGATGTATAAATATGAGCTCCTATATGGTATTATTTCGTTGTCTGGTATTTTTTTTAATTTGTGACTGAACATAATTACTTCTAGCAAGACTTATGCACTTAATTCCATTATAAACAGTAAATGAAGCTCAATTATCATATATGCCAAATCAATATTTAATAACTGTAATACTGTGTGAATTTAAATAGACAAAATTAAAGAATTTCCAGGTGAGTCAATATACTTTTTTTTCTTTCCTCTCCATTTTATAGCAGAATGTAGTTGTTAAAAGCTCGGGTTTGAGAGTAAACAGACCTGGGTATGAATACAACTTTAGCATTTGCCAATTTTTTTCATTTCTATCCTTTCTTCTGTAAAATAGGGACAATAAAAACATACTCTTCTTAGGAGTACCAAGAGGAATAAGTAAGATAATCCATGTCACAAGTATAGCGTGGTGCCAGACACATAGTAATTTCCCAGTAAATGGCAATTTATAAATGTTATTGAAAACAAATAAATAATAAAGTACATGATATATAAAATACACCTTACTAGATATTTTATAGTAATTATACACAAATCCCTTCATACTCTGTGCCTTGCAACCAATTTATAAAACATATACCTACTCAATTAAATAAAAAACATATATATTTACTGTAATTTGCTGTATACAAAGTATTTTCATTGTAAAGTGTCTTTGGGATGATAAATCAAGAAAAAGATAAACTAAATGATACATACAATCTAGTCAATGACAGGAGGAAGAAAACACTATGGGTTAGTGGTTGAGGAAATTTTCAAAGAGAAAGAACATATCAAGAACTGTGAGGAGTCTATGATTTTACCCTGCCTGAAAGCTTATAAGTTAGCCTGCCATAGCTTCATGGATGCTGGAAGAAGATACAAGAATCTGGGTCAGAGACAAAAGACTGCTTATTACTCACAGCAATATCGTTAGCCAGAGTATCAGCCCTTTATGCAATAATTTCCTCAAGCTAAAATTTGCATAAGTGGATAGGAAGAGGGCCAGGGGATCTGGCATGCACAGAACAACCTGAGCTTAGGGAGCCCAATTCTTTTATACAGACAGTAAGCATGCTTGCTTATTGCTATAGAGCAAGATCGTGTGCCTATCTTCCAAGGCTGTTTGCTGTACAAATATCCCTGAAAAGATAGCCCAGAACAAAGGCTTCTGTTCTCAAAATGTAGAGAAATGCAAGAGAATCACAGACAATTATCTCCCAACAACAAAGTTTAATTTAAGCACTGAAAAATGATGGCATCTGGTTGATTACTAGCAGACTAAAACTAGGAATGTCATTAACAAAAATGCCTTCTAAACAGTAACATTAAATGCTATTAGTTAAAAGAGTAATACCTTCTATACTGAGGAAAAACAGTTTTTCAGTGTAGAACTACATGCTCAACTGAACAAAAAAAATCAAGCATGAAAGCTGAAAAAATAAATTTTCCAACATGCAAGGTCTTTACTTCCCTTTCTTATAAAGCTATTTTTGGATGTGCTCCAGCAAAATCCAGGAAATTCAATAAAACAATAGATAGAACTCAGAAAGGGAGTAAAACGACAGTTCAAGAAAGAAGAAACCAGATCAGATTAGAGCAGAAAGATAGAGAGGTCTGGAAAGTCCATCTCCATGAGAAAAAAGAAGTTAATAATGGCTCTGATATTTCTGAACATTTGGGAAACAATAGGCATTTCAACAGACCTGATAAAGAATGTAGGTGAAAGAAATGAAAGACACATGAAGAGAAAACAAATGTTTTAAATGTCAAAGAAATTAACTCCAGGAATAAGAAAAGAGAATATGTAGGACCGGAAATCTAATCGGATTACCCACTTGGTTATAAAGTGAACAATTCTTACATCGCCATGTAACAGGACACTGGCAATTGACTGAACTTAGACTTCTGATATAACTATCGAGAGGATGGGAACAGGAAAGTGGAAGTGATATAACAGGAAGAACTGTCATCTTCCATAATGGCAAGTCAACAGATATCAGTAACTGGTACTCAAGAAAGAGCAACATACATCTATTACTTAGAAACATGGAAGTAAATACCAGAACACACATGAGAAGAGAAGACTGGAAGACTGGAAGAAGTGGAACGGAGAAGCTAAGTCTTCAAAACAAGTCTCTTAATATTATTTCTTTATTTTTATTCTGAGTATATATTTGAAATGCCTGTCAAGGTATGAAGGAGCTTTTTAGGTCCAACTAGACATCCGGACTCTCAAGACTCCTATAGGCCACCTGGCATCAGATTTACTTTGAAAGATATAAGGCAGGAAGCCCAGCATGCCAGTAAGGCAGTATGATGCTTTTGTCCTTAGGAGGAATACGCTCCCAGCAAGTCCTCAGAGCTGTCCATGAGCTATTGTCTTGGGTCCCCAGGTTGACAGCTCAGTTGTACGAAAAGGGACTCACATTGAGAGGTTGCAAGAGCTATCCTGGCTTAAAAGCATCTTGCCCCAGAGAAGCCAGTATCTCTTGTAACAACATCACAGGCATAGGTGCTTGTCAGATACTTAGTTTTTAAAGTCCAGATGCAATTTACCAATCGGGTCACTTTTACCATAAAAAGGCAGTTGACACACTAATTTTCTCAGGCTTCCAGAAATGGGGAACCAAGAATTAACCAAAGTTTTAATTCTAACGCAGAAAGGGGAAAAGATTTTGTTAACCCTTTACTCACTCTACTATAAAAAAGGTGGAGAAGTCAAAGTAGTCAATAGAGAGAAAAGAATGAAAGAAAATGAACATTTGTTAAGCCTAGGTGAGAAGGATAAGTTTTAGAGGAGGTACGAATGCCTACTAGACGAGAAAAGATAAAAGCATATGTGAAGCTATTTGTGTTTGGCTCCTAGTAAAAATACTCTTATTCTCTTCAATTATACTAATAACATAAAGATTTACACCAACTTGAAGAAGCCCTTTCAAGTGCCAATATTGTACTTTCTGAAATCACAAGTACTCACATAAACTGCGTGGTCAAGAAAACTAGAAGATAATTTTAATTTCAAAGGGTATCTGGTTCTATTTATTTTTCCTGTTTGAGTTCTAAATATCTTCTCTACACTCTCACATTAAAAAAATATGAATAAAAAATCCAAAAACTTAAGCGGATGACATTGCAAAGAAGTGCAGGATTTGTAATTATGACGATTAAGACCTGAATCCTGCCACCATCACTCACTATATAAAACAAGAGCACAGATGTTTACAAAACAAAAAACAAAACTACACTGTCTACTTCACAGGAACATAATGAAACTTAATCTAGGAATTAATCATCTATATAGATCCAAGGAACTAAATATTTTGAATAATTATTACTTGAAAGAAAAGCATACAATTTTAAGAAATAATTTATCATTTAAAAATGTTTTATAAAAAACTAAAGTAATACTTCCCTACTTAAATTTCTTGCATACCTATCTTTGATTTTTAAGTTTAGGAAGCACACAAAGAAATGAAAGTTCTGATGGTACCCTCTTAAACAAACAAATTTGCAGTATTCTTCCTCAAGTGTTTTTATTATTATTCTTAACATAGTAAACTATTTTACTTGGTTCAATTATATTGCTACAAAAATATTCAAATAAATGGTCGTTTTCACACTTTTTAGAGAATCTCCAAGATTTTCCTAACTTAATTAGACATATTAACAATTAATGAGAAAATATTTATTTGGATCTTGACAGAATGAATTAAACCATTTTTCTTTGAATTGCATTTGGTGAAAAATAATTCCAGTAAGAATCTGTTTCCAAGTCCCATAAGTATCACAAACAAGATTCCAGAAGGTGTTTGTGTTAATGTTGCAACTACTCGATTAATTGGCCAAATCGCCAGGGAAAAGTAATCTCCCAACAT
Organism: Galeopterus variegatus; assembly: GCF_000696425.1. NCBI lineage: Eukaryota > Metazoa > Chordata > Mammalia > Dermoptera > Cynocephalidae > Galeopterus > Galeopterus variegatus. The sequence continues at coordinate 395,823 of NW_007726547.1, forward strand.
ACACGAAAAACAATTGAAAATATCTGGGGGGTGTGGGGGACTTCACAATTGAAAATGATAAATCTATAGCAACCTTCCAAAGAAATAAAATCAGGATAGGTGTAACACAATTTTACTTCATGATCATTAAATTCCACTAGAGTAAGAACATTCATGAAAAAACCTAACTAAAATATTTTTACGAATAGACAATACTAGGTGATAAGATCTTTTAAAATAAAAATATCTTCTTACAGTTGTTATACTTATAGCTGAAGTCCAGTTCACTACAACATAAATGGTGCTCTACTGAACAGAGCGTGACACCAAATTACTTAGGATTATATGAAGAATTATTTAGTACCTGTGATGTTGATGATTATATGTGAGCCTCATCCCCTCAAGCGGATTCCTAACACTCTCCTCTCAAGCGAATACTGATCAAATACAGTATTTAACAGAGCTCATGAAATTTCCATTTCCCAGAGAAATGAAATGTTTTCTGTCTGAAACATACACCACATGACTCCACACAACCAAAGGCAAGAGGAGTCTTTGAAAAGAGCACAGATGGTGCTGATTTATGAAAGCGATCAAACGACAGAGAACAATCTTTGCGCCAGTTCCACACACAAAGGAATCTTAAAACTAAGTTCTAGAATGTAGGTCTGCTTCTCATTGATTATTAGGATTCCAGGGCATGGAGGAATCTCACTGGGAGATGTCTAGTCCAATATCCAATTGTATGCTGGGATCTTTTTCTTCACATTCTTCTTCCAGGATGCCTGTGCCCAATGATACACAAAGAAGAGTGGCACAGTCACGCTTACTAAGCATCACTGACTCTAGTAACTCACCCCAGCATCCCTCCTGCCATCACTTGCCTCGCCCCCCCATATGTGTATCCCGAGCAGATGACCACTCCAGCAGCTGCCCCCACTCCAACAGCACTGGGACCACTTGTTCTTCATGAACAGCCACCACACACTAATGGCCAAGGGGCCACTCTTTAGATGGCATGATTTTAATCAGACTAATCAATCTGATTTCCGATGTGGCTTGCTGGGAGGAAAGGGTGTATAGCTCGGGGGTAGAGCGTTTGACTGACTGCAGATGTGGCTTGCTCATCAGAGTAATAGCCATTTGTATTCTTTTGAACATTGCTGAAAAAATACTTTGACTTATGGATTGTTGAAATATATGGATTTTGAAATCTGACAAATCTTGCCTTTCTAACAATAACATAGATTAGAAATCCTCTGAGGTGACATGGAAAAATGTTTTATTTTAGGGGTGAGATAAGTAACGCACAGGTAAGTAAACTATACATACCTCACTCAGAGGTATACAAAAAAATTATATATAACTACTTTGACTCAAAAAGATCAATTTCTCCCTGGCTTAAAGATATTTTTAAAATTAAAATTTGATTTACTAAGTTTGGAACTAAAACAATTTTTAAATAAACTTTTATTGAAATGAATGATTAAAAAACCTCTAAGCAAACATTTTCTTTCTAGTGATACTGCAAATCACTTCTTCAAAGGGCAAAAAAGCTTACAAATTAAAAAATATATAACAAAAAATGAAAATGATAATTGCTAGTATATACTGACGACTTACTAGGTGCCAGTTAGTACTTTAGTCCTCGGTACAAGCTCAATTTAATCCTCAACACAACCCTTTAAAAGGACTTCAATAAACAGAACTTATGGGACTTTCAATGAATTAATTATGCACTAAGTCTTTTCCCAAACATGGCTGAGCCACACAACCACATGAGAAGCTCCTGATGATTTAAGAACAATGTTGTTTGGATAATTGAGCTGTGTCCTTGACATCTAAAATATTTGCTGATAAGGTTTACTGACCACTCTACATGAAACTGTTTCTAGAAATGTACTAGACGCACCCCACCTGTGCAGCAATGTAAGGGACAGCAGACGTGGGTGGAGTGCTGCCTCTGCCGTGCCCCATTCATCTCCCTAAGCCCTATATCTGAATAAAGGAAATAACTTTATCTCATAAACTTGCTGTGATAGACTCAAGGATATCACTACATGCAAAGCACCTTACATAGAAAAACAAAGTTTTTAGAGCAAAGAGAAAGTACCAATCCTACTAAGCATCTAGAACACATCACAAACTGTTTGTACATTTATTCATTTAATTCTCGCCACGAGGTAGAAATTCTCAGTATGAGAAAATCAGATCTAGAAAACAGTCCATATTTCTCTGCAGTGGCAGAGTTGGGATTTTGAAAACAGCATCAAAACCTGTGGTTCTTCAGTTTCACCACGTTTTTCTCCACCCTATTTTACTCGTGGAAAAGTAACCCAGAATTATTAAGCAGTGAATATGATCCAAGCCAACTAGTTAATGTCAGGGCCAGGATCTATGAGGAAATAAAATAAAATTTACATTATAAAAAATATTAAATTCTGAACATATAATAAATGTACTTTTATATAAAGTCAGAATTTTTATTAAAAATTTTTTGAGAATTTTCATTTAAAGAGAAATATAAATAATGACTATCAAGAGGGATTTCAAGGAAAATGTTACCCACGAATATATCAGGATGGCAGGATTATAAGTGATTTTACTATGTCTTTATAACTTTAAGTATTCTTACTATGAGCATAAAATCTTTTAGAAATGGAGGTTACTTTTATTCCTTTTTTTAAAGCTTACAATACTTTTATAAATTATGTTTTATACACATATACCACTAATTATAATTTCTCTGAAAAGTGACTTTGCTAAGAATCAGAGGGCTAGGAAAGAACACAGAACATTACAGGGAAGAATAAAGATGGGATTATTCATTGATATTACTGTGTATCCTTATTTAATCAGTTCTAGAAAACTTTTTAAAAAAATCAATGTTTTGGTCTAGCATTATAAATGGGAAAAAAAAAGTTAAAATAAGAAAAAGAGGTTGGCTGGTTAGCTCAGTTGATTAGAGCATGGTGCTGATAACACGGAGGTCCAGGGTTCGATCCCTGTAATGGCCAGCAGCCGAATAAAAAAGTAATTTAGATAAGAAAAAGACAAATAGACTGGTAAGACACTCATCAAATAAATTAGATAATAGAAGAAATTTTGATTAAACAGAGTGAAAGAAAGGATGGAGGTAAGGGTAAAGAACAGTCACAACAGAGCAAGTTCACCTTTGGGCTCTGGGGTCCCCACAAACCTAACAGGGCTTTCTACAGCAACAAAGATATATATTCTTTTTTTTTTTTTTTTTTTTTTTTTTTTTTTTTTTCCTCCCTTTCCCGCAAAAAAACCCCACCCCCCGGGGTTCCCCCTGTCCCGGCCGGGGGCCGG
>NW_007726547.1:399177-403883 GCF_000696425.1 Galeopterus variegatus
TTTTTTTTTTTTTTTTTTTTTTTTTGTCTTTTGTCTTTTTCCATGTCCGGCAACAGATCGCAACCCTCAGTGTTGCCCCTGTACCGGACCGGGGACCGGCAACGGGATCGCAACCCTTGGTGTTGCTCCCGCGCCTCGCTCAGCCAGTGAGCAGGAACCGGTCTGTATGTGGGATCCGAACCCTCGGGCGGGAGCACCGCCACGCTTCCCAAGCGGCGCACTATCCAGTGCGCCACCGGGCCGGCCCCAAAGATATATATTCTTACACTGTTTTCCTTGATGGTAAATACATACTTGGCTATTACTAATTATAAAGGGCTTGTTAAGAAAATAGTAAGAAAAAATTCCATAGTCCCAAAAGTCCTACACGTCATTATTTTAAATTGTTAATAAACAACTAAAGAGCAACACATGGGTCCTAGAACAAACTCCAGTCATGTAAACATACATTGGAATTTGCACTGGTTCATTACTTTCCAATGCAATATTATAATTTCACAAATGAAATACAGTCATTAACTTACTAGAAACCAGTAAATGGCTTGGATGAATGTTCTAGTTGAATTCAATGAAGCAAAAGCTATTTGAGAGATTTCCTGGGGATGAAGGGATTGTATTATCTCTAATAAAATGAAACCTATTGTTTGTTTGACACAAGGCATGGCGCAGTGATGGGTTGTTTGGATGCTCAATTTTAACACAATAATTTAACATACTGAATCTTATATGTGGTGTAGCAGCTTAACATGGTGGTTAAGAACATGGATTCTACATGCACAATGATTTTGATAAGTTTCTTCACTTCTCTGTGCTTCAGTATACTGATTTATAAATTGGAAAGAGTGACATTATTTACCATATAGCATTTCTATGAAGATCAAATGGGTTAATTAATGTAATGTACTGAGAGAACTGACTCGGAACTGTTAAGTGCTAAGTAGGTGCTCAAGACTGCATTCTAGATAAATGAAAGAAATTAAAACTGAAACGATTTATAACATGTCATTCATTTTGAAAAATAAATGTCTTCCATCTTCTGAGGAACAAAAGTTTGGTTACAATGATTAGAGTATGTCACGCTCTCCAAGACCATGTGTACCGATGCTAGATGATTTCTAGCTTTTCCACTTACCTATGGTGTTCGCTTCCAGTTTTTTTTTTTTCCTTTTTGTCTTTTTTTTTTAATGACCAGTAATGGGATCGCAACCCTCGGTGTCACGCCCGTACCGGGGACCGGCAACGGGATCGCAACCCTCGGTGTTGCGCCCACACCTCGCTCAGCCAGTGAGCGGGAACCGGTCTCCACATGGGATCCGAACTCTCGGCAGGAGCGCCGCCGCGCTCCCAAGCGGCGCACTCTCCAGTGCGCCACCGGGCCGGCCCGTCGCTTCCAGTTTTTTGAAATCATACATATAGGTTTTTGTTTACATGGCAATAATAATATATAAATATTTCATTTAATGCATCATTCTATTGCAATCTTTACACAAACCATTTTTAATGATTTAATATTCCATCAGGTAAATACATCATCTTGTAACAATACATTTATGACAGGACATTTTAAACCTCCAGTAATTAATGGATTTCTTAATAAAACCATTTCAATATTTAGGATTAATTTCTTTGGCAGAAGTAACAGAAGTTTCAAATGGTACAATCATTTTAAGGTACTTAGTGTCAAATTACATTCTAAAAGGACTAAGCCAACTGATATCACTACCAGTCTCATTAAACTGCCCATTTCACAAATTTATTTTCTGTGTTGGGAGACAATTCTTCATTGATCTCTTGTATATTTGCATGTCTTGAAACAAAAGCATTGTCTGCCTTTGTTCAGGAATTGCCCTCCAAGGGTATCTGCATGGAGATAGCCTTGGAAGACAAAGACAGTGCCTACCTCCCAAGCAAAGGGCGGTCTTGCTTACAGCAAATTTATTAAAAAATGCAAGTTTCCAAAGTTCAGAGTCCTCTCCTGTAACATTACCCACAGAGTGTGCAGGAATCCATCTGGGCCCATGGAAGTCACTTCCATGAGTCGTGGGGTAAGGGAAACTGAACCAAATATGCTGATGCCTGTGCCACTTGATGTGCTAAGTAAAAGTAATAAAATCCTACATCTCTGACCCAGGAGCCTCATGTCTTCTTCCATCATCCATTAAACTGAGGCAGATTAATTTGTTAGCTTGCAAGTAGGAGAAAATCTAAGACCTTCTCAGATAGACAGACAGGTAGGTAGACAGACAGACAGACAGACAGACAAATAGACATAGAGAAAGGGAGACAAACGGGCAGGAGCGTGCATGCGTGCGCGTGCACACACACACACACACTCATAGTTAATGTGATCAGTAAGAAGTCTTGTTGCTCTTTGTAGATTTATCAATTTATCTCATTTACCTATTTATCAGATTTTTTCCTATGAATTTTAATAAAATCTTTATAAGCTTTAGTGATAATTAATTCTTTAGATGTCATATTAATTTTACAAATTTATTGTTTGTTTTCATTTTATATAAACGAAGGTGGGGATACAAGAAAATAATCCTGTTTAAAAAGTAACTTACTCCCTTAGTTCTTTCCCTCTGCCTTTAACAAGGACCCATACTTCACTTCCTGCCACCTTTCCTTTCGCCCATGACCCGATGGATATCAACTATCTGCTTTAGACATAGCCTTTAGAAACATTTCCACCCAAAATCAAGGGAAGAACTGTTTGGCGGTGGTAATAGCCTAGAATGTCCATTTCAACACACTTACTTATTCCGAAAATGTTTTGAATCAGAGAAATGACTTAAATGATGAGAAATCATTTAATTAGATCTAATAATCATATCATTTGCTTTTGATTACACAATTTGACTCAATTATGCTTGTACTCTTGGTTTCCTTAGGTTTTTCCCTTGGGATATAATTAAATCCAAAATTCATGATTTGCAAATGGACCAAGAAACTTCAGCTCATTTTATATGGAAGATCTTATCAATATTTACAAGAAAGAGATGCCTTCAAAGAGACAATTTTTTAGTAGAAAATGACTCAATAAATGATATATAGAAAAAATATGACATAGGAAGTACAATAGATATTAATTACTTTCATTTACAAAAATAAAAGGTTTAAAACATTTATTTAGGTCATAGTCAGGAATCAGAGTTGTTTCACTCTTGAAATATTTACTCTTAAAATGTTCAGATAAAATAGGATGTCTGCTTATTTGTTCTCCAAATAATAGATCAGTGTGAACTGGATGGACTACTAGTAACAGGAATTTTCTCTCTTGAAAAAAAAAGTTTATTAGACCATACTTTCTGTCAGGTAGAAAAATAGACTTTGTAACTGATAACAAACTAAATTTTAAAATACTAGACAGTAAGTACATTTTTAAAAAACCATAACATCTACCCATTTAATACCCTGACTCCAGCGCATGGACATATTTAATTGTATATGAACAATGTGCAGTATCTTCATGTAAAGACAAAGAAAAGGGAAATACATTCAGAAGCCTTTCACACTTTTCTTGTAAAGTCAGCTCAGCCTTTGTTATTCAGATTAGGTTTTCCAGGGCCAGCACTACCTTTTTTCACTTATTTGAGAAACCTTTTGAATACCAAATGCTAGTTCCTATTCAAAACCCTGAATCTGTCATTAGGCAATTTCTAAAATAAGTCTCATAGCTCTTTCATCCTTATTCTTCTTTATCTCTAATAGTCCCTAGCTGCCTGACTCACAGATCTCTATCACCATGTCGGGTTTCTCAGGTTTTGGTCTGTCCCTTGGACATTAAATGTGAAACCTGCTCTTCATGTGGCCCCACGATTTTGGCTCTGTTCTCTATCGCTTTGAAAACCACCTCTCCAGATGAGGACTCTTTATAAAAATGGAATTGTAAGGGAGGAAAGAGGGCTCATGACTATAAATATTTTGGGGGGTAGTGTAAAAAAATAATCTAAGTGATGCATTTTCAGAAATAATTCAGGCCCAGCCTGAAAGTTGTCTGACTGGTCCAGCCCATTCCTGGGGGGGGTCACTGAATAGATAAAGTTGTCCTTGAGATGGTAATGAGTTACTAGCCCTTTACTGTTCTCTTCATTTCCTAATGTTTCTCCTTTCACAGGGTTTTGGGTGGGCCTTTTTGTGGGCTTCTCCTAACCCTCAGAACAAAGAAATTTCCTACAAGGGGGTAGTAAATTGGGGTACTCTTAGACATCATCTGGGAAGATTGTGCACCCCAACCAATGAGAAGGTGGGGGCATGGACTTGCGCACTAGGGATAAATTGCTTGCTGCAGTCCTTTTCCGTGTGCCTGCCTGTCAGACAACCAAACCTTGCAAGGCCATAATTAAAGTCTCGCTTCGCTGTACTTCGTGTCTCCATGTCCATCTTTTGGGTTTGTACGGGTGAGGGTGTTTCTCACAGGTAGCAAGTCAGATATTAATAAAATTCCAACTTAAAAGAATCATTAAACCATCAGAAAATTTGTGACACTCGTAATTACATGGCAAAGGTCGAAGTAGTTGAATCAAACATTTGACTAGGTCAAAGAGACATGTAGTTACAGATCTCATTTCTTCTGACACTTTAAAAGAAATACCATCGGGCCAGCCTGGTGGCGCACTGCTACAGTGCGCCGCTTGGGAGCGCAGCGGCGCTCCCGCCGAGGGTTCGGATCCCACATACAGACCGGTTCCCGCTCACTGGCT
>NW_007726547.1:404014-473520 GCF_000696425.1 Galeopterus variegatus
TCAACACCGAGGGTTGCGATCCCGTTGCTGGTCCCGGTCCGGTACGGGCGCGACACTGAGGGTTGCGATCCGTTGCCGGTCACGAAAAAAGACAAAAAAAGGAAAAAAAAAATAATAATAATAATAAAAAAAAAGAAATACCATCAAGGTACAAATCATATCTAAACAATAGAAGCATACATATCATACCCCACATGCCTAAGAAGAGTACTGCTGTGGTACAGGTGTCCCACTTAAAGCCCCATGACACCATTAGCAATAAAACACCCTCAAAGAACACTCAGCCTTGCTACTATGAAAGGACTGAAAGTTGGAAAGAATCAATTTTAAATCACATCCTCAGGTCAAAATCCTGGAGTTTCTGTAAAAGCAATGTCACTAAGAAAGCATTTGGAAAATGTAACCTGAAAATACCTACACCTCCACATCACAACTCTTCCAGGGGCTCATGGAAAGATGGGGTGGGCAAGGAAGACAGGCAGACACAGACATGCAGATTCACTAGTAGTAACCAGAAGTTTGACCATACATGTTAGAGACAAAAATTGATGCAATACGCAGTCTGTCAAAGAAGTGACCTGGAGGAATAACCAACAACTTAGAATTGGTGTGAAGATGTGACACAACCAGGGATGTGCTGATAAATGTCTACCAGACTCTCCAAAAAAAATTAAAAAAGGAAAAGCCCTTTGTAGTGTGTTTGCCAAAACCTGTGGAACAAATACTCCCACTCTGGCCTATTTCAAGCTACCGTCACTAAACACTAAGTTGGAAAGACATGTGCACAATCCGTTCTCAGGAGAACATAAGAGTCAGCCATGTGAAGGATTACTGAAGTGGTACCAGAGTACCATTAGAAAGAAAGAGTTCTTAGAAGATCAAAAAATACACAAAATCAACAATATGAAGTATTAATGCTCCTTTTGATGCTTACTCATTGTCGGCCAGATTACTGCTTAATATTGTTTTATATCCTAACAGGGTTATTCATGTATCAGGTGTTAAAATATTATTTGAACCAACAAATAAATTACTATCAACCAATAAATTTATAACAATTACAAACCACTCTAACAACAAAGAACAATTCTTACCGAAAAGTAAACTGACCTGCATAAAAGGCCAGCATGATAGTTACTTTTAGTGTCAACTTGACTAGATTAAGGAATAGCTAAAAACTGGTAAAGCATTATTTTGGGGTGTGTCTGTGAGGGTGTTTCCAGAAGAGAGTAGCATGTGAGCCTGAGTGCATGGGGTGTTCTCAATATGAGCTGTTCTCAATACGAGCGGGCACCATCCAGTCCTCTGGGGACCCGGAGAGAACAAAAACGGAAGAAAAGGTAAATCTTTCACTCTATTTCTGCTGGAGTTGGATACACTCTTCTCTCTTGTCCATGACATCAGAACTCAAGATTCTCTGACCTTTGGGTTCCAGGACTTACACCAGAGGACCTCAGGCCTTTGGCCTCATACTAAGAATCACACCATTGGCTTCCCTGGTTCTGAGGCTTCTGGACTTGAACAGAGTCATGCTACCGGCATCCAGTTTGCAGACATCCTATTGTGGGACCTCTTGGCCTTCATAATCGTGTGAGCCGATTCCCCTAACAAATCCTCTTTCATAGATAGATAGATAGATAGATAGATAGATAGATAGATAGATAGATAGATAGACAGACAGACAGACAGACAGACAGACAGACACACACACACACACACACATAAACATTTATATATGTATATATATATACCATATTGGTTCTGTTTCTTTGGAGAACCCTAACACAGCCAGTTGAAAGGTATTAGATAGTGCTCTGCCTATGTTTCGGCAGAGGAATTAGAGATAAGTGTCTTTTGGAGAGGACATACCTTGGATTGCAACACACAGGCTGCATTTCACCCCAACTCTCCCTTCGGCAAGGTGGCCCTCTAAACATGGAACTGCCTTTCAGTGTTTTAAAATTATACCTGTCAAAGTACATATATTCTGGAGAAATACTTTTATTTTACTTTATGAATATTCAGAGGGTAAAAATGGGTAGGAAGAGAGAAAACATTTATTGAGAGAGCTAATACATTAAAAACCTTCGTGAATGTGCCAGGTACAATATATGTGCTATTTCTGTTCTATGAACAGAGAACTACAGCTCAGAGTGCTTAAGTGACCCATCCCGTGTTACATAGCTATCAATCCACTGAATCAAGTGTCCACATGTACTACAAGGAGAGCTAGTTGAGAACAGGGCATGTGAGCTGTAAAGAGACTGCAAACACATACATTGCCAGCACTACAAGGTGTAAATAGGAAATACAGTTTCCTGGGAAAGATTTCACAGGAAGGGAAGGAGCAGATGACCTACGATCATCCAAATCTAATCATATCACAGTCAACCATACTTTGAGCAGAGGGAGCTGGACTAGACGCACCACTGAAATGGGTCGAGGAGAGTGGCCCATTTCCAGGACACTTAACACATTTATTTTGTAAGGAGGGCAAGGGGAGAAGTTGCAGAGAACATCACTAACAAGGATCCACAAGAGCTTCCTGATGCAAATGAGGCCATGTGAGAAGGCAGTCTGCAGAGACTAGAGAGGTTCTTCCAGTGAGCAAACTCAGCTCTTCCTTAAGGACATACCCAGGGCCAGGCTTGCCACAGGCTTCTTTGTACCTACAGCATGTAATTCCTGACTTTAATATTACAACCTGAAGTTTTGATTATCCAGAATGCACTGGATTACTAAGGTAACAACCTCGTGCAAAATGAAATGAAAACCTGGCCAGATGCTGATAGATATTAACAACATCAACATCCAGTTGGAAATAGAATATGGAAGGTGAGACTATAAACAAATAAAAGTGAACGTACATGAAACAGCACATGAATTTTGTAACTCTACATTACTTAAATAAAGAACATAAATCAGGGTCATAAAATACTCTTACATCAGTGAGCTACCATGAATTCACTTTGCAGTTTTAAAAAGAAACTGAAAGTAACAAAGACTGCATTGAATTTCCTTTTCTCAAAATGTTTATTTTGAAAAACTTCAAACCTAAAGAAAATTGAAAGGATATACTCAACACCATATACCTTTCACCTACATTCATGAATTGCTAACTTTTTATCTCCTCTCTCATATATATTTTAATTTTGAATCACTGAGATTAGGTTGCCATAGCAATTCTTAAAGATGACTTAAAGGTAATGAATTAATTATTTTCAAAAATAGAAAATGGAATTTCAATTGTTTGGGCTTATTTTCAATTTGGAGAAACTTCTATAACAAAATAATGGGTGCTGTTTGTCTTAATGGTTTTGTATTAACAGTTGCATTTATTATTGTTTAGCTTTTCTGATTTTTCAGGCAAAAAATAAAAAAAGAGGAAATAAGTTGAAATTGCAAAAAATAGGGACTTCTCACTATAGTACAAATAAAAGTATTGTTGGTTTAACAGATAACAATGTGATTTTATAAAAATTTCCAGAGGGAAATGACCAATGACCAATCTCAAAAGGATAAGGTTTAGAATTCAGTATAGGGAAAGTAGCAAGGCATGTCTGAAATCAAATTTAGAAACTAAATACATAAATTTTTTTTGAGTATAAAATTTTTCTTAAGTTTATAAAAATAAATCTATTTCACAACTGTTCATTTTCAAAGATTTGAATGTACTAATTCTTAAAAAGGGGGATATAATCTACATGCTGCTACATGCATGAATGGACTCCAAAATTTTTAAAGTTTTTATGTGTCTATTATGCAACTCTTCAAAAAAGTTAAGTATCATAAATGACATTTATTTTATATTCTTTATTTTGCACATTATCCATGTTCCTGATGAAAACGTGAAATAACTGTTACTCTGCTAGACTTAATCTTTTGTCTCATAAACATGAGCAAATAAAGGTCTATTTAAATATCCACGATCACTAATCTTCAGAAAATTAATGTTTCACAAATGTTTAATTTACTAGTCTTTATTGAGCAACTACCTTCAAATCATTGTACTAGACACAAATACGTTTGTCTAGTCATGTTCCATTTTTCAGAGGGCAAGTGACTCCAACTTTGTCCCCTGAGAGTACATTAGAGTTTTTAATGGAAGACAGTAAGCGTTTATAAAATTAAATATAAAAATAATAGGATAATTGTTAAATATTAAAATCTTGAAATTGATTATCCAGTAAATTATAAATAAAAGCAAAATTTGTGTGTTGGGGGGAAAATGGGAGAAAGGTAATGCAAAGAAAAAGTACTGAAGGCAATGGAAACCAACCCACCTCAGTGGGTTTGGAGTGTATGTGTGTCTCTTTAGGAAATTTTTTTAATGTTATAGGGAATATTTTGCCATCACTGAGTAGTTTCATAAAAGATTTAACTAGTGCTAAATTAAATAGAAGAAACTGTTTCACCTCTACAATTCTATTCCAAGTCCCCACTTCAGAATTAATCACGGTTTCAACTTGGAAAACATCCCTCCAATTCCCTTTCTATAATTTTACATTCATAATATATCTATATACTCAGCTATAATTTTTAAAAGAGTTAAAACATATCATACAAATTGTGTAAAACTTGGTATTTTCACTTAATAACATGTCTTCCAAATCTTTTGATACCAGTACATATATTTTTACCTTAATTGCTTTAATAGCTATAGATTATCCCACAGAATAAATATAAAATAATTGTTTTAGCCATTCCTCCACTAATGGACATTTTGCTTGTTTCTAATATTTTACTACTACAACAATTAGTATACACAACTATGTGTAAATATTTCTGTAGGTAATCTTCCCAGATGTAGAATTTTAAAATCAAAGGTAGAGATACGCCAAATCCATTTTCAGAAATGCTTCACCAATTACTTTCCAAGCTACAGTAAATGAGTATGCCTACTGGGCCACATCCTTGCAAACATTTATTATCAGTATGTTCAATTTGCTAAGCTACAGCAAGAAAATCAATATTTTAATGTGCATTCCTACGACTCTTAGTGAGAGTGAGCATCTATTTATAAGAAAACAATAACTCTTTCATTTTCTTTGAAAACAAGTCAAAGAAAAATTTAGTAAAAAGGACTACATTAAGCCAATGTATTAAACAGGAATTTTTATTCCTACTTGTCTTATTAAATGATTTACTCTGATCAATATCATTCAAACTTTCAACAACCAGTTCATGCATGGGGACAGATAGCCAAAACAAAGGTATATGATTCTTAAGAGGATGAAACAGAGGACAAGCTGACTGAGAGATCATGAGCCCGGAACTTAATGGGCCTCAACTATATGTTTGCATCCACATATGCTCCTGTTTTTGTTTTTACTTACTATGCAGTATTACGGGCAATTATTTACATAACTGAGGACAATAATCCTCTCTTTGAACATAACATGGTCATCTCCTGGCCTGGTTTGTTACATATTGTACATGCACAATAATTCTTGTGGAACTGAATCCACACATATCACATATGTGCAAAAAACCCGCAGATTACAACGGTAATTTATAATGTGTATTTATAACATTTATGTAACATTAACTCCCAAAGTTTGGCCTGCTGTCTCAAATGGTGACATCCAAACACTTATACATGTTAATATAATCAATGTGAATTTTGATAATCTTCAATCATTTAATTTTAAAACACAATTTCTCTTTCCAAAATGATGCCAAGAAAAAGTTTAAGCTGAACTAGTATTTACTAGTTCTTGATATTATAAATTTCTATGACTCATACATAGCTGAAAACTAGGCATCCATATTTTTTTTTAAATTAAGCTTGAATGCATATGGATCACTACTCCTTGGGGTGAATGTTGGGTCCATTCTGATAAACTGAAAATCTGTTAAAAGCCATGCACCCTTTTCATACCAGTAAGCTCATACAACAATAAAACTTATTTATGAGTTCAGAGAGTTCTCACCCATCTATTAACATTTATTCATTCAATTATTGAATGCCTATGATATGCTAAACACTGTTCCGGGCACTTGAGACAGATGAGTGAACAAAACAGAAAAGATTTCTGCCCTCCTGAAACTTATATTTTAACATTCAGGGACAGAAAATATACAATAAATACAAATGTAAAAAGTAAGTCAAGTACGTGTATGTAAGAAATTTAAAAATGTGTACAGTAAGGAGAACTGGGAATACAGAATGTGGGAAGAGTAGGGACCTAGCAGAGGCAGCAAGATAAAGTCGTAAATAGAGGTTAGGGAAGATCTTAGCGAGGAGGTGAGATTTGAGCAAAGATGAGCCCAAGGGAGTTAAGAAAGGGGATATCTGGGGAAAGTGCATTCCAGGCAGAGGACCAGAGCAAAGATCCTAAGGAGAGAGTGAGCCTGCATCTTCAAGGAACAGCCTTCACAGACTTCCCTAAGCACATCCAAGGACACCAACCCTCACCCCTGGGAAGTGCTGTTTATGAAGAATCCATCTTTGTCTGTGCAGTTATAGTATACTAGATAATAGTTAGACAGACTTAGATTTGAAGCCGAGGTGTACTTACTGCGTGACCTTTAGCAAGTTATATGACTTTTGTAAGCCTCAAGTTTCTCATCCAGAAAATGGGAGTAATAATGTTAAAATCTACCTCAGACGTTCATTTAAGGATAATGTATATAAAGGGCTTAGCAGAGTAAAATTCAAGAAATGGTAGTTCTCATTGGATATGACCCCAAAAGCACAGGCAACAAAAGCAAAAATAAGATAAATGGGATTACCTCAACCTAAAAAGCTTCAGGGCATCAAAGGATACAATCAGTAGAGTGAAGAGACAACGTACAGAATAGGAAAAATATTGGCCAACCATACATGTGAAAAAGGGTTATTATCCAAAATAAATAAGAAACTCAACTCAACAGCAAGAAAACAAATAACCTGATTTCAAAAGGAATAGACATTTCTCAAAAAGAACACAAAAATGGCCAACAGGTACATGAAAAAATGCCCAACATCACTAAACATCAGAGAAATGCAAATTAAAACTACCAGGAGTGATCACCTCACACCTGTCAGAATGTGTATTATCAAAAAGGTGAAAGCTAACACGTGCTGGTGAGGGTGTGGAGAAAAGGGAACCCTTGTCCACCGTGGGCAGGAAGCTAAATGAGTACAGCCATTAGGGAATATGGTACGGAGGTCCTTCGAAATATTAAATATAAAACTACCGTATGATCTGGCAATCCCACTACTGAGTATAATCCAAAAGAAAGGAAATCAGTATATCAAAGACATACTTGCACTCCCATGTTCACTGTAGCATTATTCACAATAGATAAGATACAGAATCAATCTAAGTGTCCATCAACAGAAAATGTAGCATATATGCACAACAGACTACTATTCAGACTTAAAAAGAAGGAAATCGGTCATTTGGAACAACATGGATAAACCTGGATAACATTACGTTATGTGAAATAAACCAGGCACAGAAAGATGAATTCTGCATGATTTCACTTATTGTGGAATCTAAAAAAGGTGAACTCACAGATATAGAGGGTAGAGTGGTGGTTACCAGGGGTGGAGTTGAGGAGGTCGGGATACAAAATTTCAGTAAGATAGGAGGAATAAGATCAAGAGATCTACTGTACAACATGATGACAATAGTTAATAACAATGTACTGTATCCTTAAAAATTGTTGTGAGTAGGGGCCGGCCCGGTGGCGCACTGCTACAGTGCGCCGCTTGAGAGCGCGGTAGCGCTCCCGCCCGAGGGTTCGGATCCCACATACAGACTGGTTCCCGCTCGCTGGCTGAGCGAGGTGCGGGCGCAACACCGAGGGTTGCGATCCCGTTGCCGGTCCCGGTCCGGTACGGGCAAGACACTGAGGGTTGCGATCCGTTGCCGGACACGAAAAAAGACAAAAAAAAAAAATTGTTGTGAGTAGATTTTTAAGTGTTCTCACCACAAAAAAATAAGTATATGAGGTAATGTATATGTTAATTAGCTCATTAGCCACCTTCAATGTATACATACTTCAAAACAGCATGTTGCACATGATAAACTTATACTTTTTATCAATTAAAATAAACAAAAATGTTTAAACATTTTAAAAAAGAATTGGTAGTTCTTGTAATTATCATTAACCACAAATTACCCTACATATAGCACCAAGTTTCACATATACTCAAACACAAACACATTAAATCCTGGGGTGTTAAAAAAAAAAAAAAAAAGCCAGCCATGTTTTTACTATTATCAAAATTGCTTTTATGAGAAATAGAGTTCCAAGAAGTTAAGTTAAATTACATAACAATTACCCATGTTTTCCAAACCACCTTAAAATCACAGTGGTGTTTTTCAACTCATAGAATTGTTATTAAAGTTCAAATATTAACAACCTGGTAAATTTATAATCACATAGGGAATTGAAAAGGAACAATGAAACTCTGGTCCAATTTTTATCTTCTTATTCACAGGAAGTCCCTAAGCAATATTATTCCATCGAAAAGCAGCTTACCACACACTGAAGTTAACCCTTAAATTCCCTTTTATTTTGAAGGTCACATATAGTTCTACATTTGCAAGTGTTATATACCATAAGGCATGCCACTTTATAATTAACATCTTACCTAATAGCATAAATACAACAGAAAAGTAATAGTAGCATCTAAAAATTGATGATGAACATTTCCATCATCTCATTACAAAAAGCAATGCATACAGAGGATAAAAAATAAAATCACTAGCCATACCACATTTTCCAACAAACAAATATAAAAAGTTTCTTAGCATAAACAGATTTTAATATCAGAATCCCTTGGGATAAGAATCAAGACCAATATTATTTAATGTATTTATAATAATCTGTTGGAAGAAATAGACAACGAGATGTATTTCAGTGACACAAAACCATTTAGGTCAGTAGAAACAACCAGCAGGGTCTCTGAAAGACTCCAGAAGGAACTAATCAAATATGAAGCATGGTGAAATCTGGCTTAACAATGCTAGTAATCAAGGTTCTCTCTAATTTTAAAATTTCAGCAAACAGCCCTATCAAAAGAGCAATGGCGTCTTCCCATCAACAGGCACTGGACAACCATCTCCTCTACTGTTTAAAAAACAAAACAAAATAAAACGTTCCTCTATTTCTTTTAGCATTCCATATTTTTATACCTCCCATTTTTTTCCCCAACCCCCCAGAAACCTGGTACATATTCCTCCATTCTACTGAAATTGCTCTGAGCCATTTTTAATGTCTCAATCATAGATCATCACATCTTGATTACAACTGAGACCCACTGATTCTATACCATCTCCTAATACCTTCCAAATTCATTACTTCTATCTCCACCGTAACAGCCTGGGTTGGGGACATTATTTCTCATCCTCCTAACTAGACTTTCATCCCTCTCTTCTCAAGTACATTTTCAGTATACTTGAATGGCAAAAGAAATATTCATTTGGTAGCAATGTGACAGACCCGACCACTTTCTTTCCCCAACATTGTCTCCTGATGTCACATATTTGGATACTTTCACAACCTGAACCCAATCTAAGTTCATCTATCCATACTGACCACTCATGCACACTAAACTCTCAACACAGCAGATTATTCACAAACAAAAATTCCGCCTTTTTCCATGTTTCTGTACTCTAGCTCTTTTCCAAGATTATACTATCCTTCTAGTTCAACTCTTACAGTGCTCCAAGGCCCAAAGTGAACACCATCTATTTATCCAAAAAGCTCTAGTGTTCTGGGCAGGGTCCACCAATTTCTGCCCAACTTCCACATCCACCAAAAAGTTCAAAAATGCCTTACATGCACCTCTATTACTTCATCGCAGGCACAATGATCCCAGTCCTATGTTGACACAAGAGACTGTCAAGCATTTGAGAACAGAAGTGGAATTACTTTCTTCAATACTCAACACCAATGCCGAGTATCAATACTAAAGAAATATTTAACTGAACAAAAACAAAATGGCAAATTTAGTACTATACTTTCAACTTTAGAATAAACTGGCTTGGAAACCAGACACGACTGGTTTTATATTATACCTCCATCACTTACTAGGTAAGGAACACTACGCAAGCAGTTTAGTAGAAAGATGAGTTTCCTCACCTTTAATCGGGAATGGTAATGCCTACCTCACTTCCAAGATCATGAACACTGGTGTTTAGAACAAATCCTGGTACATAATAAACATTCAAAAAACTGGGTTTCTTCATTATTTGTAGGATTTTTAACATAAATGTTAAACAACTGAAAAAAATATTGAAAAGAATCTACCCTTTCCATGTGTTTGTTGAATTACTTCATGCTAAAATGTCCTTTTGGAGAAAGACTTTTTTTTTGTAGAAAGGAGACAAAGAAAATAGAATAAAAATGGTTATAGTGCTATAGAATCCACTTCTATAATTTTTTTAAAAATACAGGTAACTTAAGAATCAATAATTACATGACTATTTCAAAAAGTTTAATTTTTAAAACATTTCTAAATAAAAATATCATATCACATTAAGTTTACAACCTAAAATTTAATGATAAATATTCACATTGTTCCAACGAATGTTCCTCTTTGCAATTGTGCCTCACTCACACTGTTAAGAATGTAGAAGACCCTCGATAAGTCCTAGTTAAAAGATGAGTCATAACCATGAAAGGAAGAAGACTGAGAGTCACCACGCAATGCAGAGATGAGGAAGGGGTGGAGGAAGTGGCAGCTCTATGGCACAGGAAGGAAGACACAAACACACCATATCAGCACGTGCAAGCGAAAGAGAGCTGGGGAGGGAGCTGGAACAAAGAACATAAGGTCAGGCAGGAAGGCCATCCCCCCGCTGCATCTCCAACACTAACTCACCCTTCAAGATAGGGACCCTAACTGAGGAAGAGTATCTCCCGCTCCCCCTGCGACTCACAGGACTGTTCTTATGAATAAGCGTAGTAAGATCAGCAAAGAAGCAGATAGAACCAAAATCTTATCTATTCACAAGTACCTATGATTGCTTTCTTGTTAAAAATGCCTAAAATTGTACCAATTGTTTTTATTTTAAATGTGTAAGTTTAGAAGGACAGAAAATTCATTTACATTAGTGCACAAATTAATTTTTCAAAATACAGATGAAAGTGATGTAGCCCTTCACTACTTAAATGGATGAAGAAGACTGATTGACATTTCTTATGGGTAAAGAGGTTACAGCCCAGCCCATGGGACAAAAAGACCAAGACAGGATTACAAAGCCAAGGGTTTTGCTAATTCAAATCACTAGGGTTAAAACAGCAAGGACTATTTTCAGTCTATTTTATAAACTAAAGAAAACCAAGCAGAAACACTAAAACAAACCGATTTTATGTAATCTCGTACAAACGCACATATACACACATAAAAAATAAAAGTACCTATGTAAAAGTCAATGAAGATTTGTTAGCAATGCAAAATGGTAAACCAATGAAAGAAAGGACTCTAGCCCAGGCTGGTCGTGGTAAGGAAAAGAGTAAACAGTAAATAATTCTTTAAAAAACCAAAGGATGTATATGGAAATTTTATTTTAGAAGTTACAGTCTTAGTTTTTAGAATCAGAGTAAAAATGCTTATAAATTTGACTTAGTTTGTAAAGTTTCTAAATGAATTTGAAATAAAAAATGTAACACAAATTAATTCCTTTTATATTTTAAAGGCAAAAGTAGTTATGGTGCAGAACTTGAAAAAGGCCATCAGTCTGAATGAGGAGAAATAGAAATAGCAAAATCTCAGAAACTGGGAGAGCAAACGTTTGTGAATAATGGCTAAAAAATTCACAAATTGAGATAATGAATACAGTCATGTATTGAGATCCTATTGAGATTAATCTAGGCACCTCTTTGAGTTTCAATAAAAGATCAACCTACATGAGAAGCATTATAGCCACAAGTAAATAAACATATTTACAAATAAGTAAAAATCTGTTTTACTTATAGAAAAGAAGCTTAGCCAAAATGCCAGTTCTTAGTAAGATATTATCTTATTTAAAGTGTTTATGTACAATCAGAGAATATGCTGATTGGAATATTCCTGGCTTTATTTTTTTAATCAAAGGATTTTAGCCATATGTATAATTATCTCATAACCATCCAACAGATGTGAAAAATACAAAAACAATATTGATCATATACTACAAATTTGTTTTAAATACAAAAAAATCATAACCTAGAATCTTTAATCATAGGATAGACTGTTGTATGTAATTTGCTTATTCTGCTATCCAATAAGGCCTTGCATTTAAAGATAAGCAGCAAGTTGACTTCCTGATGTTAGAACATGACTATTGAAAATTTGTAGAATCACTAGGACAGGGTAAGTGGCATAGAATAAAAATAAATTTTATATTTGGTTTGAACTAGCATGTTATGGTAATTAAAACAACTAACGTATTGAATACTGATGTATATTATTTTATCTAATCCTTACTAAAGTCCGTGACATAGGTTCTATGCTACAAATAAGAAAATTGAAACAGGAAAGAGTCAATTAACATTGCCAAGCACTACACAACTAGGGGAAACAAATTTAACTTTTTCTCTGTTGAGAGCATAAGCTGTTAACCACTTCGGTATGATTATTAAAGCTTCTGAACAACTACGCTAGGAAGAAAGAGGTAATCTCACCAATTATCCAGATGAGGACATAGTCAGAGAGGTCAGGCTAATGAATCCCTCAGAGAGGGAGTCAAACTTCAGTCTTCTGAAGGCGGGAATATCACACCACCTCCTCACAGGGTGCTACACGCAGAGGGGACACAAGGACATCTTTCACTCCATAGTAATAAAAAACAGCATCTCAGCCACGTGGTAGAAACTGATCAGCATTTTGTGGAAATATCATTAACTGAAATAAATTACCCAGAGTCCTTCAAAATTTTACCACACTCATCTCCCCCCAAAAACCTTTTTTAATATCAGTTTTAATTAAGTGACTATTTCAACCCAGGTTCTGGCTCCTCCAGGAAACTAGAAGTGAAGTAGTGTGGGGGAAATAGAATAATTTAGTCAGGCTCTCTCCGCTCAGGTCTGGTTGGGGGTCAAGCTGCACATTTCTTGTATACAAGTTGTGTGGGTGGAGTTGGTGCACATGTGCACCAATGTATCTTTCTAGTTAATTGCTTTTGTGTGTTCTGCAGTTTGTGAAGCAGGCTGGGGGCAGAGAGCTTGGGTCTAACAATAGAGCATGTTTACTCTGACTGGCAGTTGCTCGGTTTCAGTTTTTCTGTGGACTATGCCCATAGCAGTTGAGTTTCTGAGTTTCTCTTTGTACTGCCTAGCTCCTAGATGTGTGTGTGCTGAATAAAGACTATTCCTACTTCGGCCAAGGCTCCAAGGACTCTTTTGCTGGTTACCTAGCTCAAAGACCTGCATGTGAAGGGTTTGTGAATGCACTCAAGGGGTCGGTGAGCACCAGAGACCCAGCCCTAGCTCTACATTTGGCGTAGTTGGTGGGATTATGCCACAATTGGCGTCATCGGCAGGATTATGCCACAAGTAGCCTTACTCAAGATTCCAGTTAGTAAGTCTGATGCTTAGATCTAACCTGGTCTGCCTGACTAACACCCCTGATCTGACCATTCCATTTTCAAGCACAGTGCTATCTTAGAGCAAGCATCCAATACACATGTGATCAAAGACTGAATTAAGCAATAAATGGCACAATGCTGATTCAAAAGACAGGGAGAGTCTAGCATTCTAAGATATCTGAGGCAGAAGGAAGACAATTCATTTTAAAGAAAGGTAGAGTATATTGTCTACTACAGCATAAGATATACATGAGATCACGGTAGGAGATGATGCCTAAAAAAGTTAAATTGTAATTTGGATTGCAGAGAACATATAATACTAAGCTAATAAGTTTAATTTTAAATTAGTGTACAAGAGGGAGTTTCTTCATGCTTTCAAACTTGTGCATGAGACTATCCAAGTGGCAATTTAGAAGATTAAGCAAATAGAAATATGCAGAATTGATTTTAAAAAGGAACAGATGGTAGAGGGAGACAAATATTACGTCAATCCAGTCAAAAAGGAATATGCCTGAAATGAGAACAAGTGCTAGGAAAGTAGAGGATATGCAGATAGGTAAGAGTAAAGATACAATGTGCAGTACCTAGCAATAGATAAAACATGAGGAGGAGAAAGGAAGAAAATAAGTTTGAAGCCTGAGAAACACATGACCAAATTAATAGAAATAAGAAAATCATAGACAATCAGGATTCTGCAGGTCTAAGAAAAAAGTGGAAATTAACTACTCATAATTTCACAGGTGGTAAGGTAATTCTCCACACAAAAGCTGCTATATATTGCCCAGCTCCATGGAGAGACAGGTCTAGAACAAGGGGTTTTAACTCATGTTACCCTTTTTACTAGGGACCACTTCCCCTCGGCCTGGGAGGAACTGTAAAGATAGTTGCCCTTCAGTAAGACATCTAGATAGAAGCGACCAGCTAGAACTTGAGGGTAGGCACAGGCTGAAGGAATGGGAAAACAAACTAAAGTAACATATAAGTTCACCAAGGAAGACCATATAAAACTGCATTTAGAGAAATGGCCTGCACTCATGCAGGGAGGACAAAAGAAAGAGATTTCTGTAAATAATGAGTGAGCTTACAAGCAGAGAGAAGTCAAGAGGAAAACTTTTGCAGGGATGCCACAGATTCAAAGTTTCAGCCACTTACTAATAACAGAGGGAAAATTGCACATGCACCTTAAAGAAAGCACCTTAAAGTATTCTAAAGTACCTTAAAGAGAACATTTTCACCTTCAATAAAGATTCTTTGCATATTTTACCATTTTGAATATGTTTAAGAAAATATGACATAGGATTCAGCTTTTTATTAAAATCTACAACAGAAAGAATAAAAGTGAACCTTTAAATAATAATGTAACTTACCCCCAAGTCAAAACTTTAAAATTCAAATAGTCATCATATTGAGCCACAGAAAATACGTCAACACACTAAGTCATGTCCAATATTAGACAACTAAATTACCAAAAAGTTTAACACATTGCTCAATGGAAAAATCTCTTTAAAATAACAAGTATATTATTTTTATTTGAACTGAGACCTATTTTTCTTGGCTAACCTACAAAAATATGTTTTTCTTTGTAAGCGTTCAGGACATTAATGCCAAAGTCTCAGCCAAAGGTTTATGAAAGTATTACTGAATTGGGTCTGTTTATGATTAAAATACAAAGTTCTCAGGAAAATTAGTCCCTCCAGGGACTTAAAATATGAGTAAGTCCAAAAGCCTAGATTTCTGCTGATATAATATAATCAAACTAACATTCCTTGCTCTCCCCTCAAACTTTCTCCAATTTAATCTAGAAGAGATTCTTGAAAAGTTAAACGTTCAATGTAAGAAAATATATACTATCTATGGAATAAGATATTCTTTATCAAAATGCTTGATGTAAAAATGTTTTAAGGGAAGAACATCTTTAGATACACAAATTACAAGCAGATAGCCCTTTACAAACAAATTTATTCAATAAAAACGTGGTTAAGCTGTGATGCAAATGCACGTGAAAGAGATCAGATGCTACCAGAAGTGCAGCCATGCCTTGCTCAAAAACAAAACAAACGAAAAAAACCTGAGAAACTGATACGCATCCTGTCCTTATTAAAGAGAAAGACACATAATTAAAATGAAATCTGGTAAGTGCACCTCACTTTGGTTTTGGCAGGGGTAAGGGTATGGCTGATTCAGGCAGATGTCAGGAAAAATCTCCTAAGGCTGGAGTTGAGACCCAAAGAATAGGAGTTAGGAAGGAAAAAGAGTCATGTTAGCCAGCATGTTCGAAGGCCCAGAGATGCAAGAACAAGGTGAATTTGGAGGCCAGAATGTGTTCAGTGGAGCTGGCAATCCTGGGAATGCATCAGGAAGCAGCTGGGATCAGGTGAGTGAAGGAGCATAAGGAAACACAACCACAACAAGAACAAAAACACCAGTATCAAAGCTAACTCTGAGTGTTGACTGTGTGTTAGACACTTTTAACAGCTTTACAGGAATTATCTCATCTAATTCTCACAATCCTCTGAAATACATCACAGAAAGTTATAAAACTTGCTCTGAGGCTTAGAAACTTGTGGAACTTGCTCAGAAGAACACATGCTATGAAATTCCAATCCAGGTCACTGTGACTTTAAGCAGCTGGTAACTCCTTCAGTGCTCCCAAGGATGGTCAGAGCCCTAAAGGGTGTTAGGTAGGGTTCTTGGTCACACATCCTTCTGGCCACCCTGGACGGACATGACAGGGAGGATGGCTGCAATGCTGCTGCAGTGATCCATGTGAAAAGTGGTGACAGCTTGAACTTGGGAAAGAGAGAGGGGATGAAGAGGAATGAATGGATTTAGAAAGAGAATCACCGGGATTAGAGGTATAAAGAAAAGGAATAGGGAAAGTGAAGAATAACACCCATCAGGATCCTGGGCTGTATTTTTCTTTTCTTTTTTTTTTTTTAAGTGAAAATAGCCTCAAGATAATGTAATAACTTCCAAATTCATAAACCAGAGCATCTTCATATTCACACAAGGCTTTACTCTGAGCTGTTCAAATTCTGTATCTATTTTTATCAAGCATACCATTTAATAAACTAGAACAACTTTCCATGTAAGAAATAGAAACACTAACATAAAGATGTCCAAAACAATAGATCGTGATAAAAGACATTTAAATGGGACATACATCCCATCCTTATGGACACAAATGCGATTTTACAAATTCCACATTTGGCATCTATAATTAATATAATATTTATATTGTGTGTATGTGTGTGTGTGTGTACTGTTTCTGATCTACATTTTGATGCTATGAATAATAGAAAAATAACCTAAGAAGGAAATCATTGTATTTGTAGCTGTCTCTGATACTTTCTTTTGCAATTGCAAGATGCTAACACGGTACCATCTCAACTTTCTAAACATCATAAAGGGAAAAGTTTGGAAACACCAAGAACAATCTAAAAGCAGTTGCTTTCCAGAGTAACAAAGGATTCTGATCAGCCAGGATTCCTCAAACACTCACCTAAGCCAACAAATGATGAAAACAACAAACGAAAGAGAAGGAATGCCTGGTCCTAATAGGTAATAAAATCATAAGAGAATATAAATTGCCAATGATCCCTCACAGAATGAGAAAGGTCATAAATGAGACATAAATATCTGTTGACCAAAATTCTCAAGTCCCTGAACAGATCGATTCCATCAACACAAATCTTGTAGCTCAAGAAGATGAGCTCTCTTCAATGAATCCTAGCAATCAAGAACAAAACTGCAAAAAGTCTGCATTCATTCCCAAAAGTTTAAATATTTCTAATAGGTGACTTCTATGCTATTACATAACATGTAGTCTAAGGCATAACAGAAAAAAAAAATGTTAAAGAAATAAATTAGAACAGCACCTCATCTCAGGGTATAATAAGGCAAGAAAAACCTACTGATTCTGTTCATACAAAATTCACGTGCACAAGTTACTATTGAGAATCAAGCATAAAACTTTTATCTTTCAGAAAGCATTTAAGGTGCCACCCATCTTAAAGAAAAAAATCTTCTTCGTGTCCTGTCCCCATCACTCTACTCATTTCTATTCTAGCAAATCATGCAAAAAAGAACACTTAATGATCGGTTGTCCTCAAAAAGAAGATAGGAAGGGGGGTGGGGGGCGATAATGTGATTCTAGTTGATAACGGAAAACTACATATCAAATGTTTGAGACGTAAATTATGAAAAAAAAATACAAGTTATATCAAAGGTGAACATCTTTTAGAAAGTCTCATTCAATTTATATTAATTTTATGTATTTAATATTTCCAAAAATGTCACTTAAAAGTTTGAGTAAGACAATTGAAGAAAAACATTTCTTGAACTTAAATCTATGCTTACCAATTTTTTTCTGTAAGATCGTTTGGGCAAATTTACTAATACATGGGACTCAACTAAAAAACTAACAACAATTTTAATGAACACTTACCACTTAAAAATGGATTTTTTTGCAGGGTTTGAAGGCTTGTCTGTATTTAAACCCCGATAGTGTTCACTCAGCCTCCAAATATCTTATGGGTTTAGGAGGGAAAAACATTAGAAAAATTAAGGTAAGGAAGAAAACACTGAGACCAGGAAGGAGAGCAACTGAGGCGTTTCAGGGTGATTTATGTTTGCACAAATATGGAAGAACTGAATTCGGCTCTCTACAAGAACAACAAGAACTCAACCTCCCCCCCAAATCCTCCTTTTTCTTAACTGTCGTGTATTTGTTGGGGGGAAAGGGAAGGGTTTGAATGGCCTATACTGCTCAACAGTAAAAGAAGCCTACTTTCAGCTTATATGTTGGCGAACTGTGTCAACAGCCTTCCGCTTTACAGAATGTGTAAAGGGAAATATTTTGAAAGGCATATCTGATCAAGTCAGTTTAATAGATTACGTAAAACATTGTGTTGCAATAAGATGTCATAGTGTAAATGGGGTCTCTGTGCATTGCTAGCAGAGTGTAACTTGGCCTAATGTCTGCTGAGGTCAATTTGACAACATCCATCAAAGTTAGAAATGTACATTGGACTCTTTTCCAATGCATAAATGTATAATTTCATTTCTTGGCATTTATCTAAGAGATACTCAATACAAAATGATTTATATAGAAAGGTTATTCACTGCAGTATTTTTTGCAATAGCAAAAGACAGTAAACAACCTAAATGCCCATCAGTAAATAATGGCCCATCCATGCAATGGAAAATTATTGAACTATTTCAAAAATGGATACTTTTTGTGTCAATATGGGAAGATTGCCATGCTTTATTAAAAAAACAAAAAAATCAAAGCACAGAACATTGTAGATAGTATTCATACAAAAAAGTGAAAAGAGAACATAACATTGTAGATAGTATTCATACAAAAAGTGAAAAGAGAACATATTTTCATATTTGCTTATAAAAGCATGGTACCATTTGAAAGGATCCACAAGAAACTAATAACTGTGGTTGCATATGGAAAGGAGCTCAGATACTGAAAGACAGTTGTGGGAGGGAGACTATTATCTTGTATGTCCATGTATAAAGTTTGATTTTGGAACTATGAATATATTACCTTTGCAAAAAATCAAATAAATAGCATCTTAAAAAAAATAAAGAAATAATGTTATAAAATTAATTCCCATATAGTCCAGTGACTTATACTGTATTCCCTGGTAACAGGGAAGAGCCCCTAACTCTAATCATTCATGTCATACAGATGTCTAATGAACTGTAAGGATAATAAAGAATGAATAGGGCCACCTATCACCATCAACTTAAAAAAAACAAAAAATTCTCTACAGCCTGTGTGGGGTCATCTTCATATCAGAATCAATTCCATTAACTAAAAATCTTTTTGTGCAATACCATAATAAACAAAGAATATTTCCTCTCTATTTGAAAATAATTTCCAAAACTCAAAATAATTTTCATACCAAGTATCCATTTCTATCAAACAGCCATGTATAAGAAAGCTTTACCCAGAGAATTCAATAAGAAAATAATCTCAAAAGCCATATACTAGGTATTACATATTGATTGTAGGTCAGAATTCATAATATCCATATTTTATATATTGAATATAAAAAATCCATTATCCCTAGAAGAGGAGAAAATTCACTTCTAAAAGAACATTTTTGCCAGCTTGGTGTCCCAGATTAATAGTATAATTGATTTTCGTTCTAATGAAAATGAAAAAGCTCTCTGAAAAAAAAATTTTTTAATAGCAAAAAACAGCTCCCAAATATATAAAAATTTCAGGAATTTATATATTCCTTATATATTTTTCAAACAAATATATATTAACTATGTTAATTTCAACTCAATTGCTTATAAATTATTCAATATAATCAAATGATTTGTTCAAATATTGTTTTTCAAAGTAAACAGAAAATTTTATGTCACTTTAGTTATAAAACATAGAGTAATTCAACATTCCTTGATAATTAGTATTTTCTGAGAAACATGTTTAATATATGAGTAATTAAATATTTTTGGAGTTAACAGAATCGTCAGCTATCTTTCTGGGCCTTTTTGTCACGTCCCCCAAAAGTCTCACTTAAGTAAGTCACAATAGCTCTTACCCTTCTACCCCCATCACCTCCTCTACAAAGCCTTAGAGACTCAGGTGGCCTTCGCAGGGATACGAGATTAACTGTAATCCCGCCAGACATCATTAGGACACAGAAAGACTGGCAGTATCAGACTGACAGTGCTCACCTTTTAACACTTAAATCCATGCTCAATTATAAAACATTCTGGGAGAAAGTTCACAAGTGATTAAATTTACGAATAAGAAAGGCCATGTTTTCCATTATATCATCAAGTTTTTCAAAGAAGAA
Source organism: Galeopterus variegatus (assembly GCF_000696425.1). Lineage (NCBI taxonomy): Eukaryota > Metazoa > Chordata > Mammalia > Dermoptera > Cynocephalidae > Galeopterus > Galeopterus variegatus. Next base: position 424,347 of record NW_007726547.1, read on the forward strand.
CATGGCTTTACCCTAAAAGAACTTATTTTTTTCCTCCCATTTCTTGGTCCTTTAGTTTGTAATTATTTCTCAGTCTTTTTACCATATGCAGATACTACATGATAAGCAATGAGGCCATCAAATATCATAACATAATAGTGTGACTGTTAGTAAGGTTTACAAACATATGTCTCAATATTCAACAGGCTTTTATACATTTACCTATAATCTGCAGTTTTTAGTTCAAAATTAATAAAAATCACAATATCACATCATAAGGCATCATAAATTTAGTTCACCTGATAAAGAATCCACCCATAATATATTGTATCAGAAAAAGGGAGAACAGTATGGACTTTTTCCTTTCAATTTTGTTCAAATATTCATTCACCCACAAATATATGAGGGCTTTATGAGGAGTTTCAGACAAACACTACAGAATTTGATGCCTGTGCTATTCAAGGGCAGCAAAACAGAAACAAAGACAAATTCAAATTCGTAAATGTCATAAAGAAGGCAGCACGGATATCTCCCTCCTTCAAATGTGAGGAAGAGGGAAGGTCCCCTGAGGAGAAAATACGTAAAAGCTGTGGAGGAACCAAATCTGCCAGTAGTGAGGGAGAGCAAGCCAGGCTGAGGGAACAGTGAGATGGAGGCTTGCAGGACAGGGCTGGGGTTAGTTGAGCATGTGTCTGCTGATTGGAAAGATCTACTAGCAGAGACAGAGAGAGATGGAGAGCTTCATGACCTGGCAGAAGAGGAGTCGAATATGAAAACTTTTCCTCTTAGAGGAAAGTCCTAAGACTGAGAAGGACGGGAGACAGGACAGAAGTGAAGATGTTGGCATGTGAGAGGACAGGGAAGATTCTCCCACGTAGGAGGAAGGGCAGGTTTGTAAATCTGGTGGTAGGAACACAAAGGTGCTTCTGTAATACACTTCTATTTTCTCAATGGAATGAAAAGCTAAAGTCACAAGAAGGCCAGTTAATGAATTACTTCAGAGAACTAAAGGGATTACCAAACGTAAGAAAAGACATTATACTTCTCAAAGGGTTCAACTTAATTCCAATAAATATCAATCCTGGAATTCCACTTTACAATTTGAATATTACAGTACTTGCAGAAAGAGAGAAAAAAATGCTCAGTCTTCAAACGTTGTGAAGTTTGATGTACTAAAAATAAAAACATTTTAAAAGTAATATGTGCTTACTATAAAGGAGTGTAATAATATTATCATATGAAATAAAACTCAAAAGCCCAGCCTAATCCTACCCCGATAACATCAGGTGCACATTGTAGAAACCATGTTTATTTCTAATATTTTAAGTTCTTTATAATTTGTTCAGGTATTTATTTATTTGTTTGTTTGTTTTTGCAGCTGGCTGGCACTGGGATTGCTAACCGGCCAGCCTGTTCAGCTATTTAAAAAGTTGATTCACAATCTCCTTTTAGCCATAAGAAGGAGAGAGAAAAAAAGAAAAAAACTAAAGGAAAAAAAATAGCTCATAGTGATATAGAACCAATGAAAATACTATGCAACACATATACCCAAGCCTCAATTGGTTGAAAAGAACATAAAACCACTGGGCAAGATGTTTTAATACTTTGAAAATTTTCAGGAGCATTTCAAGACCATGTTGAAGGTAACTGGGAAAAGCCTGCATAAGATTGATAAAAAAGTACACCTTCCTAGATCACAAAACCCCAAAATTAAAAATGGCTTATGAGTGACTCAATTTCTACAGGCAGACTGCTGGAAATAGGTAGTGAAAAGAACAAATTGTAGGCTAAAAATTTTAATGCAATTTCTTAACCAGTATTTCTTAAAGAATAGCAGTTCTACTGCTCATGGGACACAGAAATAAAAAAAAATTCAAAAGCAAATGATATATAGATGGGTAGGAATAAAAAGTTATCATATAAAGCTTGTATTTTCATCATCATATTTAATAGCATAGCTCACAACAAAAACCTTTAAGACTGCATGCAATGAAAATATGAAAAGGCACCTGAGTGTCAAAGCTAAAAATGAAAATGTATCTTTACCCATAGAGCAAGCTCTAAATGTCTAGTTCTAGCAGGACTATTCACAAAGAAGGAAATTATCAGCTGCTAACAGATTCCCTGTGAAGGTTAATCCACATACAACCAAAGATTTTTCTCTCAGTAGAATTTTGTATTCACTTCCCCGCTGCTTACAGGCTTTCAGCTCCATAGGCCAAAGAAGCAATAAATATGGCCAGTTATTAAGAAAAAGGAGAAATTGACAAGTACCCCTTCAATTGCATAACCCAGGTCCAAAGGCAAATGAGCGACACTGGGCCTCCCTAGCTCCATCTATATATCACAAAGGTATCCAGATGCTTTGCAAGGAGCCAAGCAGAAGCCTTCGTAAGACACTTAGTATTCTTAAATGGTATCCTTACATTTTATCTTATAAAACCACGCATGCTTGCCAAAAACAAAAGGGAATATAAAAAATGGACACAGACACAGAGATTAACACTAATGTCATTTTTGTGTCAGATTATGTTCTTCAGAAAAGAACCAGAGATGATTTAAAAAGATTAAATTTTATTCTAATTCTGATAAGATGCCATAGAAGCAAGAATTCAATTCTGAAAGGATGATGAGGGTATTAGAAATACACCAGGGAGGAAAATGAGCCAGCCCAGCACACCAAATGGCACTTCCAATATGCAAGGAGAAAATAATATTTAAGAAAATAAAATTAGTTACTGAGTACAAGAAAGAGTTGTTGAAGTATAACCATTCAACCCATTCTTACCTAAAATGAAACACAGGAAGGAAAGCAGTATATTACGAGTATCTACAATACACGACAAACTAGGTCTGCATTTTAACGTGTGCTGTGTCACTTAATCTTCACACGCAAAGCCAAAATCTACCAAATGGACATTATTTTCCTTATTTTGTATGCAGTGAAAATGAAGTTTGCAGAGTTTATGTATCTTGGATATGGCCACATAACCACTGAGCTGAGAGTCAGAAAACAGGACCCACTTACTGGAGGGGCAGGTTTCTAATCCTGACACAAGCTTCCTAGACTTGCTGTGTCTTTTTATCTATAAATACATGCAAGGGTAAAACACTGCTTGTCACTCTCAGGAGGAATGCCATTCAAAGAGGCCCTGCCTGTGCTGGGAAGCCTACCCAGGAAATTAGTGTGTCCTTCTAAGAAGAATGTTCATCAGGGCCCATATATGCCAGTCCTGTTCTTCCACTGATATTTCTAGTCCACAGTTCTTTGATAATAAAAGTAGAAAATATGTAGGGATCATGGGAAATATGTCACATACATATAAGGATGTTTTAATCATTATGTTTTAAAAAAAATAATTTTAACACATGTTTTATAGTAGCAGCTAGTCTATCATCAAAACATAACAAAATAATCTGCTATTGGCAATTAATATGTCCGGGTGACAAGACAGCGCTCTTAAAAGGTTGTTTTGGTTTTATTTTTGGTGTTATTGTGAACATGACAGATTTTTGTTATGAAATAAAATCTCTGGTATTTTACATTGAAAACTAAACTTCATTTTAAAACAATCTTGATGTTTTTCGTTTCTACATTTGGTGGCATTAGAGGTGAACACAATTGTGTTTGCTTCTGAAAAAATTTTGTAAAAGTTTGCCAGTTGGGAAATAATATTAACAAATCCCCTTCCTTTTAATGGAAAACGATAGAATTTAAGAATTTTGAGGCAGGGAGCTTATTTTTAAGCAAATAATTAGAACAGTCATTTGGTTACTCAGTGCCTATGGGCTAGGAAAACAAAAAATAAACAAATAAAAAAGCCACACTTCAATTACTATTTTGCAGCACCAGAAGCTAACCTTTAGTCACATTAATGATGGAAGATACCATAGAGCCCTATCTGTTCCTACATCAGAATTTCTATAGCTATTTCATTTTTTAATGCTGTGTGACTAGTCTGCAGCTTTTGTAATCAGATTTCTGAATAGCCAACTTCTAATTCTGTAATTAAGGAAGTATGATCTTTTAAACTCCAGAAACCAACTTATATTCTGGACAGGTCTACGTCTGAGTAAAATGATAATTTTTTTTTAATTTTTTTTATTTAGAAAAGGCTACTAAGCACCTGGGAAAGGAAGGGGATCTTCCTCTATGCAGGGAGATCAGTGAAAAAAAAAAACTTTGACGAACTGTGTGGAAACAGAAGCCACAGACTGATCCTCCCAGACATTTACCATTTTATAACAAGCAAAAGCTAGTGCCACAATTACTTATTGACTGGCCTGGAGGGAAACTTTTTTTAACTGCCCTCATAAAATCTGAAGAAGCTTTAAAATGTTTCTTCAACAGTTTTAAATTTTACTTCTGGTCTTAAATTATAATGAAAAGTAAAAACAAAACAAATTCACAGAAAATTCATCATTTTCCCAATGATTTGTGAACATAATTATTACATAACATGGGAATATTATTTATAATGTATAAATATTTTCAAAAGTTTTAAAAGCATCAGAATAAACAATGTTAGGCTATTCTTTTTTGGGGATAGGCAAATGATAAGCCTTTATTTTTTATTTTATATAAAAATATTTCCTATTTAACATTATTTCCTTATTCTTTTTTTTTTTTTTTTTTTTGGTGGCTGACTGGTAAGGGGATCCAAACTCTTGACTTTGGTGTTATCAGCACCATGCTCTCCCAAGTGAGCTAACCAGCCAGTTATTTTCTTATTCTAGTATCTAGGACTCAACAAATACAGGCTAAAGTAAAAACAGACACTACTCCTGTGGTAGATAATTCTAGGCATCAACTTGATTAGATTAAGGAATACCTAAAAACCTGGTGAAGCTATCTTTTGGCTGTGTCCGTGAGGGTATTTCCAGAAGAGATTCGCATGTGGTCTTGAATGGACCTCAACACAGCAGGCACCATTCCAATCCTCTGGGGGCCCGGAGAGAACAGAAATGGAGGAAGGTGAATCGCTCTCTCTATTCGCTGGCGCTGGGACACACTCTGCTCTCCTGTCTGTGGATATCAGAGCTCGAGACTCTTCAGCTTTGGGGTTCTGGGTCTTATACCAACAGTGCCATTGGCTTCCCTGGTTCTTTGGCTTTGGACTTGCACCGAGCCATGCCACCCACATCCAGTTTGCAGACAGCCTATTGTGGGAAGACTCAGCCTTCACAATCGCATGAACCAATTCCCTTAATAAATCTACTCTCCTATATTTATATACACACCCATTTGGTTCTGTCTCTCTGGAGAACCCTGATTAATACAATCTGCTTACCAGTCACCTTCCTTTCAGAGGAATATATAATCAGAGGTCAGGAATGTAACGTTTTGCATGAGAAAATATAAAGCAAAAGTGGCTTGGCTGGAGACAGTGACAAAGTTGTAAAAAATAAGAAGAAAAAAAAAGGCATTGCTCCTAAAACTCCTGGCTTTGAGACTTGACACTGGATGTTGGGATTGCTTTTTGGTGCAAAGGTACAGAGGCAAGGGGATGGCACTTTCAATGTCATGTTGGAACTGTGTCATCATCAGACACTTCAGATAGTTTCTCTCCCAGTTTGTCTCCTTCAGTATAATCTGCCAATTAGATAAAGTTTTTCTTGATGGAAAGAACCCTAAAACACGGATTTCTCTCTAAAGGTCAGGGCAGTCATTCCCCTATAACAGAGCTTAAGTGGCATAGGAATGTGCCTTGTACCTCCTCGCTGTTTCTACTAATTGGGTTCAGGCCTGTTCACCAAGAGAAGGTAGTGAAAATGGCAGGCTTCCAATTAGCTTATTTTTTCCTTAAGGTCCCTCCACTTTCTGCTCCTAAATTCTTCCAATCATGTATTGTAAAGTTCCTGCCTTCTCTTTTTTGGAATTTATTAGTGGCAATAAAGTGCGGGGGTATAAGAACAAAGTCAAGCTTATGATCTATTATCTGCCAATATTAAATTATAGTCCACGCAGTCAGGGAAATAGTAATGGTTAAAGGGCATTAAAACTTCTTAAAACACTGTGAAACATCAAAACTAAAGGTTTTGTTGCATTTTTTGTTTCTTGGGTCTCAGAGTCAAAATTTCAGAAGCACAAAAACTTTTTCAAAGTAACACCACAACAAACCATTTAGTTCTCAAATCCCTTTGTGTACTCTGAGATCTCTCAGAAAAAGGAAGTCACAAGATTGGCATAAGCAAAGGATGCTCTTTGAAAGATACACAGTCCTCTACCTTACGAGATGAATCTGACATAGGATTCTGCCACAGGCTATTTTGAGCAGGGTGAATTAGTCACCGAAAAGCAAGACTATTATCTCTGGAAATCACGTTGAGCTTAACCCCAAGTACTACCTGGTACAGAATTCTAATAAGATATGTCACCTACCTTTTGTTACAGAAGTACAGCTAACCAATATTCTGACAAAGGTCAAGAAGTTTCAGTATCCCCTTACACGAGAACACAAAGAGTAAGACACCCTCAGCTTCGGGAGGTGCCTGCTAGCTCAGCACTTCAAAGCACTCTTTTGTCCTTTACATCCCTACTGTTTACTCCCAATGGCAAAGCAGATGTGGTCATAACTGCCTTCAAAAATAGAGATAACGAGAGACAAGCAATCTAGGAGGAAATAGAGCAAAAACAAAACCACTGGAGACATATAAAATCTAGAGCTCTATTGACCTCTTCAGTCCAGATGAAGGAAGACAGCCATCAGATCTACCTTGGAAATACCAAATTGTAAAAGCAGAGAGTAGATTCTTTTTAATCATAAAAAACATTCTTTTATCTATGTGATGCAATAATCTTTTTTTCTTTTTGGCGGCAGGCTGGTTCAGGGATCCGGACTCTTGCCCTTGGTGGTATAACACCATACTTTAACCAACTGAACTAACCAGCCAGCCCTTTTATATTTTTAATGCAAAAATTAAAGACGAATAAAAAAAGCCTCAGAAGAGATATCGGGCCACTAACGTAAGATGACTCCTAGGGAATAGTTAACAGAATAAATCCACAATTTAGTAAGAATAACTGGAATGAATTTCCAGCATATAAAGTATAACCTATTTTTCCTCTTCTGCACAAACAGTGTTTACTTCTAGCAAAAATTTTAATATGGCTTTTGCTTTATTTTGTTTTTATGGTTCTTGCCTTGTTAAATGGATTTCAGTCTAATTAATTATCCTGCATCTGATGTGAACTCATCAATGGTTTCTACTCCTCCAGGTAGACTGTCTCTCTCGTATCAAATTTAGTGAATGGGTCAACATTTTTTAAACTTAAGCCAAGGAATAAGAAGATGTTTTTAGGATTGGGATGTCTACATAGACTAAAGGCGTACCTGTTTTTTAAAAACCTGCATATCATAAAACAAATACTTCAAATAACTTCAACAGAAGCAAATCAAGGTTCAGTCCTTGGGGAAAAAAATGTGTGGCCTCTTAATGCAATCCCCTTTTGGTTAAAAAGAAACTATTTTATACCAAAATTACAAAGAAAAAGTATACTACTTCCTTAACAACAGATATGCAACTGTATTAGTAGGATAAAAGTCATAGCTTTATAATATAACTTAATGTATCACATTTTAGAAACTCTGGGCTACCAAACTCTTTGTCCTAATTTTGCTTTAAAAAATGGTGTATTTAGCATAATTAGCTAAAGGTGTTGGTTGTCACTTGCACCCTTGCCCACACCATCCTTCCCTTCTTGCTTTAACAGACCCCACTTGCGTTCAGTGATGAGAGACTGCGTTTCAGGGAAGGTAAACCACACAGCCCCCTCCCCCACCCATAGCTCCAGGAGGTCAAGCTCAATTCCCATAACCACCATGGGTATTTCTTATTTCTTCTCCCTTTGATTTAGAAATGGGCAGACAAGTAATGCAATTTTGGCCAGCAAAACACTGGAGGGGCATCTGTTGGGAGACTTGTGGGAAAGGTTTATTTGCTTTTTTAAAAAGCCACAAGGAAGAAAAAGGCCCTGTCCCCTTTCCTCTGTGCTACGATGTGATGGTTGGGGCTCTGATAGGAAAGGACAAGCTGAAGCACATGGCCCTGTGGAGGGGCTCCCTAAAAAGATGGAGAACCCACATCCTCCATGAGGTTGCTCAGGTTCAAATTTAACCCCCAGCCTTCCTGTCACATGAATAACAAATATTTCCAGTGATTTTTTTCTAAATAATATATTAATACATTCAGCGTCTCTAGCTATCAGGCATGATTCTAAGCCCTTCATGGGTATTACATGACTTTACAACCCCCTGAGCAAGTTGTTAGGATTATCCCCATCTGCTAGATGAGTAAACTAATGTATACACACAAGTTAAGTGATGTGCCTAAACCTCATACAGGGTAAATAGCTGGTAACCAGCCAGTCTGACTCCATTGCCCAGACTAAATTACCTAAATTTCAGAAATGTTTATTTCAAAGTGATAATGAAGTAATAACATCAATTAATTTTAAAGTATGTATTATTTTGAGAAAATTGTTTCCTTGTTAGAACTTCCATGGGTATTTTTATTATTTAAAACTATTCCTGGGGCTGGCCAGTTAGCTCGGTTGGTTAGAGCATGGTGCTGGTAACACTGAGGTCCAGGGTTCGATCCCTGGATGAGCCAGCTGCCAAAAAAATAAAAATAAAAAATAATAAAATCAATTTATTTCCATCATACAATGGTTGTATGCTAACATTTGCTGTATAATAAAAATCAGTCCAGTGTCCAAGACACACTGTCCTTTTTTGCTGTTTCATATTTGAACACCCCAGGTACACAAAATTATTTAAGGAGTTTATACTGTCAAACAGAGACTGAGATAAAATATGCAAAATGCTTACAATTTCTTTCCACTAAGATCACTAATCTAAATTGAAAAACAGCTATTTCAGTATTTAGGGAACAGATTTATTAATAATTTTTAAAATAATTAGAAGAGATAAATAAAAAAACATTCTGTCACTGAATACTCACCTAATTTTCCATCCATATAAACTTTTTAAAGAAAATAACTAAGTAACCAAGTAACCAAAAATGTGGGTTTTGATTAACAAAACTATTAAAAGATGTTCAATATCACTAATCCTCAGGGAAATGTAAATCAAAATCACAGTGAGATATTACATCACACCTGTTGGGATGGCTATTCTCAAAAAGGCAAAAGATAACAAACATTAGTTAGGATATGGAGAAAAAGGAACTCTTGTACACTGCTGTTGGGAACATAAATTAGTACAGCCTCTATGGAAAACAGAATAGCTGGGATAGGATGTTATAGAAGGGAGGACACATGTAGAAGAAATCATTGTGTTACCTGTTCTTGCTTCTCCAACCACTTGTCCACCATTGGGTGACTGGCACTTAGAGATGAGCGAGCATTGTCTCTCTGAAATTGGTTAGTCCAGTTGCTTGTATCCCGAGGGAGGCTTCTGTAGTTTTCATCTTTCTATTCAAAAAAAACCAAAAAGGTGTCTTGTAAAAAACCAGACCTGGCAAATTATTGATGCACTTGGTTTTTCAAAAGCAGTAGAAAAGTAATTCTACATGTTTAAAATATTTTTTCAAGCCCATATAAAAGAGCTGATTGAGCACATTTCACCAGATTAGACCTCAGAAATGTAGTCATGTTCTGAGGATAGAGAAGTCTTATGACTACAGCAGGAAAAGTGGCCACACATGTACGCACACAATAGGCAAAGCACTATATTCTGCAGTCACACCCAAATTGATCTCCCCAGGTCCAGAAGTTGTACCAAAAAAAGTGAAAAATATTTCTATAAAGACTTTTACCATCTCTGAATCATGGCATTTTCTCGTGTCTTCTTTCCAATCTCATGATTATAATTGTGAAATATTTTCAATAATTAATCAAAAATGCTGAAAACAAGGAAGACTAATAAATTTGCTCTTTCTTTTGATCCTTGCAGTTTTGCGACTTTAGGTAAGAGACTTAAAATTCTTTGGGCTGTTCTGATATCTACTTCATAAGCTAGTAGTCAGCATTAACTCTGTTAATCTACTCTCTTAATTCTACATTTATGCTTATTCTTCACTACTTAAACTATATGAGTACCGAGTACACACAAAGAAACAAAAAAAATGCAATAAAACAGGTTTGCATTGCATAGACCTCAGCTGTAGACTAGGATACTATTTTCTCCTACTTTTGGAGTTCCATCAGAGAATAAAGCTTGACAGTCTTGGACCTATGTCAATACTGTGACACAGGGGGAAAAAAATCTACAAACATTTACCAATATAAATTTTGACATAAAATTTTATAAACTTGAAGAATTAACTTGCAAAAACTAAAATAATATGTTAAAATTCAGTAGCAGAATTAAACTTTAGCTGCAAGTAAGTTTTTGCTAGAAAAATTCTATATATTTCCGGTCACTGCAACTTGAGAAAGCTGTAATGAAGCAAAACCACAAGTGCAAAAAAAATTCAGGGAAAATTAAGGATGTTGCTCCATGCCCAGGGATTAGGGACTGACCTGGCTTACAGAAACATGGAAATGGTCAGGAGAAGACATGGACAAAGTCTAAAGAAAACAACAAAGGAAATGAAGAAACTAAGGCTCAGGGTATCTCAAAATGCTACGAGTCTCTCCTTAAACCTTGAGCTTCAGAAAAAAAAGAAAGGAAATATTGTTTCATATGATAGTCCATAAATACACTGAAAAGAAATTCAAGTCATAAAAGGCAGATACATTTACTTGTGACAGAACCTTAAATGTCTACAAAGAGAAAAACAACTGGAAACATGATGAAGCATATACGACTTTTATGCCAAGGATCTTGATACTACCACTGTTGAGAAACCTGGCTTTTATACTCATTTTCCACCATTTGAGGTGATTATTATACCAAGTCCTTACTTAGAAAATAAATAATGAAACAGGAAGTATTAGAAGTCTATCCTGTCCTTTCAGGAGGAGGTTTTCAGAGAAACCATCAGTGCCATGTGATGAGGGGAAGCTTCTATTTTCAGGAGCTATGCCAAGGAAGGGAAGTAGAACAAATAATGGAATTAGAAAAATCACCATTTTCAATTCCTAATGAAATAATTAATTCAGGCTAAGATAAGTGATAGATGCTAAAACTGTTATGTGAAAAGTAAATAGAGAACTGGATATTTGCATAGTGACAAAATATCACTTGAAAAGAAAAAAAATACATCTTTAAAGGAAGAGATCAGGGCCGGCCCGGTGGCGCACTGGATAGTGCGCCGCTTGGGAAGCGCAGCGGCACTCCCGCCCGAGGGTTCAGATCCCACATACGGACCGGTTCCCGCTCACTGGCTGAGTGAGGTGCGGGAAGCAGCGCCGAGGGTTGCGATTCCGTTGCCGGTCCCCGGTCCGGTACGGGGGCAACACTGAGGGTTGCGATCCGTTGCCGGACACGGAAAAAGACAAAAGACAAAAAAAAAAAAAAAAGGAAGAGATCAGACACCACAGAAATCTCAGCTTTCTTGGTGTCTAGAGTCTGGTGCACTATGGGTACTTCCTCTGCTCCTTCTGAATCTTTGTCATTGGTCCCCTTCTCGTAAGGGGCCCTTGCTGGCTCTATCTATGGATTGCTTATTCCTAGATCTCCAGATGAGCTCAAAAAGTGCTCAATTTCAAAACCTTCCACCCTAACAACTTCTCAACACTTCCTTTTTCCTGAATTCATGATCTAAATTTCCAATAGGATGTCCCAAAGATACCTCAAAACTCAATACATCCAAAATGAAACTGGCCTCCTATATCAACACATGCAACCCTCCCCAAAATATTCAGAATCATCTTCATCTCTTCCCTCCCTCTTTAATCTCCACAGTTGCTAGGTCTTGTTGATCCAAAGTTTTTTGCCACGATTTTACTCTTTGGCCATAACCCTAGTTCAGGACCAACTTGTCTCTCATTTGAAACTGTAATAATGACCTTCGAACTGGACACTTCCAGCCTTATCCTCTCTGACAATGTTCTCCACTGCTTCCTGGCAGAGATTTTTCTAAAGCCTGTGTTGGATCACATCACGCCCGTGGCAAATGCTATAGGCAGAGCAGGGAACTTTCAGACGATGGTGCTTGCTGCACCACACATACGTCTTCACCTTCTCTCCTGCTTTTCTTGAGCCTAGACGTCTAACATTTCTTCTAGAGAAATACTTATGCTCCAAAGACCATTCTAAATGCTACTTTCTCTGAGAAGCTTTCCCTGATTCTCAATAGAACTAATCATGTCATGCTCTGTTACCACTATATCCTAATTTTACTTTAATTATAGTTCCAACTTATAATTTAGCTAATTTTTAAAATTGCTATTTCCACTACTACAGTGAAGCCTGGGCAGAAGATCACCATTCACCTTTAAACCCAAGCACTTAGCACTGTGGTCTACACCAACGTAAATGGCTTTTTCTTGAATATTTTTTATGTTTCCTATGTCATATGGTTTCAGAATCCTGAAATTTTAAAAGAACACTTTATAAGTTGTTTAAGGGGTTGCTTTTAAAAGGTATCAAGATAAACTTCAATGAAATGTATTTTTACCGAAATGCAAAGATTGCATTTTTACATTTATACTAAAAGATGTACACCATTGTTATTAAGTCAATTATGACATGTAATTCCTGCAGCAGGGTACCAGAGAGTAATCATACTAAGGGAGACAATGGCTAAAGATCAAAAGCTCTATCATTTTGCACTGTACATGGAAAATTCTTTAATTTTATATTTATGGAATCAACTTCGAGGAGTTAACAGGTAAGAAAAACAAAACTGACATGAACCCCTCATAAAACAATTTTCATGCAGCTAGCTGTGAGGGGGGGGAAAGAAGAACAATTTTCTGGGTCTAGCTCAATTGGCTAGACCGATGCTCATAACACGAAGGTCCATGGTTTGATTCCTGTACTGGCCAGCCAATAAATAAATAAATGAATGAACAAATGAATGAATGAATGTTTCCCTAATTCATGGCAAGGCCAATAATTAATTTATGTATTAATTCAAGCATAATGTATGAAAAGTCCAGTAAATTACAGTAATCTTAAATCATTATCAACTAAGTGAAGAATTTTGAAAATATATTATATATATTTTTTTTTTCCTTTTTTGTCTTTTTTCGTGACCGGCAATGGATCGCAACCCTCAGAGTTGCGCCCGTACCGGACCGGGACCGGCAACGGGATCGCAACCCTCGGTGTTGCCCCCACCCCTCGCTCAGCCAGTGAGCGGCCGGTCTGTATGTAGGATCCGAACCCTCGGCGGGAGCGCTGCCACACTCCCAAGCGGCGCACTGTAGCAGTGCGCCACCGGGCCGGCCCTGAAAATATATTATTAATCACTATGAAACATATATATTATTTTGTTGATGGCACTATGCAGGTTCACCCATGTTCTTCCTCACAATCCTGCCTGAAGTTTGGATCAAGTGCATACAAAGAGTGTAGACCTGTAAAGCTGTGATTCTGTATTTATGACATTAAGTGCATCAAAAGACATTATAACATACAGTGTATATTCACATCACAATATACAAGGGTACTTCAAAAAGTTCATGGAAAGATTTGTATTATCTTTTAGGTCTATTTTCCTATGAACTTTTTGAAGTACACTCATACATTTAAATATTCAATTTCCCGTTGAAATGTATATAGTATATTCTATTTCAACTTAAAAATATTTGAGCTAGTGTAAATAATTTTAAAAATATGATTGGCTTAACTATATCTACGCAAGACTACATACACTCATTTATGAATGAATCTACAACTACATAAAAGTCAAAAATTTTACATCAAACATACACTTCATAACCTAATGGGAAAACCAAACCATCAAATTTTATTGGGATTAATATTTTTGCAACAAGTTAGAGCTGTATTTATAATAAATTGGTGAGTGTGATTTTAATCTGCTTCACTCTTTGATCAAATTAATGCCTTCATTCTGTACCTTGTTAAATGTCAAATCTATCAGTACTACCAATACGTAAAACTCCTAATGATTATTAAATTTGCTAACAACAAGAAATAATTTATTACAGTACTACTTTATCTTAAAGATTACATAAGAAAAAATACCAAAAGGAATTACTCTTTTTTTTTTTTTAATTCTAACTTTAATTCTCCACTTATGAGGCTGCCCCAAACAGCCACTCAGCTTTGTACTGGGAGGGAAACTTTCCCTCTTGCCAGGAAAAAAACAGATGTTCCTGCTGTGATCAGGGATTTTTCTTATCATCTAAATGTACTGCCACATCGTCAGGTGTCAAAAAGCCACCCAGGCTGGGAAATGCGTACTAATTTGCTGCTCCCTTGTAGCAGTACCCTGGTTATGGAGCAAATCTCTTCCAGAGTAGGAAAAGTAACTGTCCTATCTCCCCTTCACCCCTCCTCAAGCCAATTACAATTCAATAAAAAGAAATCACATGAACCCACCCAGTGCCTTGAGACAGAAGCTTATTTCTGGCATCCTAAGCTGTAACTCCAAGGCTTTATCTCCCAGAAACAGCTATTTAGCTGATGGTCAGATTTCTTGGCAAGCCTACATTCTTACATTGCAGAAATCAGGATTATTTCATGAACATTATAGAAGTAATGCACATTTCTATGTTAGCATAGGAAACCCAACTACATTCCACTTTGCTTCAGAGCAAAAATTTCAAACACTTTTTTAAAAATCATGAGGAATCACCATATCTTGAAATACAAAACACCCAACGCATAAAAATTTCACTTTTGCACCCTCTATGCATCGTATGGTTTCAAATATTCCCATGTGATGTTAAGATTTTAAACTAACAAAATTTTCAACTATGCACTGTGGTAAAAGAGAATTTAATTTTCCACTTTATTATTCCTCCAAGAAATCATATACAAAAAAAGAGGCGACTATTTTCAGGATATATAACCTGAAATCATGACACTCAAGTGAAATAAGTAATTATGACTTAGGATAATGATTTTTTTTTTAAATTATATGAAACTTTCTAAAATCATCAGTAATCATGTTGCTGATTAAATGTAGCAGACTCCTTTGGGGCTTGACTGTGTTTGGGGCCAGAGTTTATCTTTTGTGCCTCCTAATGGCTACACCAGAGCAAGACCTTGGAAGCAATGCCAAGGTACAGTTTATGAGGAGGTAACAGCCATAAAATGGTCTGCAAATAGGATTGTTGTCAACATACTTTTTTGACTTCAAATCAACCTCTAAAAAATAAATGAGAATGAGAGAGAGAGGAGAGACAGAAAGACAGTAATAAACTTATTCAAACATAAAAATTTTTAAAAGTAGGTACAATAACTAACTTGTAAATAAAGGCAGAAAGTTTGGCAGTCCCTGTCAATCTAAACCAATTACATGCCTATTAAGACATTTCTTAAAATATGAAAACACAGGATTTTAGTCCAAGCACAGTATTCATCATCACTTACCTTAGGTGCATGCCTATTTTCAAATATAATGAAAAAGCAATATTTGAAACCCACGAAGGGACCAATGTCCTACATGTAATACCTAACGTGGCTGATCAAAGTCAAGCAATTCATTCCTATATTATCAGTAACTCCTAATCCAAATGAGCACAAATA
The DNA here is from genome assembly GCF_000696425.1 of Galeopterus variegatus. NCBI lineage: Eukaryota > Metazoa > Chordata > Mammalia > Dermoptera > Cynocephalidae > Galeopterus > Galeopterus variegatus. The sequence continues at coordinate 439,898 of NW_007726547.1, forward strand.
CTGGTATACGTGTACATCTTACTTTCCTTTTCAATATTAGGTTTTCCCCCACATTCTTAAGAACTATTAATGAGAAGCATTAAGGAGACACCCATACATTTTTGTCAAATGAACCAAGTTGAGGTCATTAGTGACAGATACATAGTCTGCTAAACTGTGGCAGAACTTGCAAAAAGAAACACTGGTTACACCGACACTCTAATTTTTTAAACATGATTCGGTCAAAATCCAGAGATTTTGAATACCAAAACACTTATAGCACCTCTTTTTAGCTCACATTTCATGAGTAATAAGTATTTTATTTTATTTATTTATTTTTAAAAGATGACTGGCAAGGGGATCTTAACCCTTGACTTGGTGTTGTTAGCACCACGCTCACTCAGTGAGCTAACCGGCCATCCCTATATGGGATCCGAACCCGTGGCCTTGGTGTTATCAGCACCGCACTCTCCTGAGTGAGCCACGGGCTGGCCCATAAGTATTTTATTTTTAAATGTCTATTTTAGAAATCTTTTTAGACTGAGTTTAAGTTTTGAAGAGGAATTAGTAACAGAAGTTGAAAATAATTTATCCAAGCATATTAATTATGTACAAAATAAAATCTCCCAGTATGTACATCCAATTATATTAGCTTTTTTCCCTTTGAAATGTTAAAGATATCATCCATAGTTCTTAAAATTCATTCTGGCCTGAAAATTCTTTTTTTTTTTTTTTTCTCCCTTTTTGTCTTTTTTCGTGACCAGCAACGGATCGCAACCCTCAGTGTCGCGCCCGTACCGGACTGGGACCGGCAACGGGATCGCAACCCTCGGTGTTGCGCCCGCACCTCGCTCAGCCAGTGAGCGGCCGGTCTGTATGTGGGATCCGAACCCTCGGCGGGAGCACCGCTGCGCTCCCAAGCAGCGCACCGTAGCAGTGCGCCACCAGGCCGGCCCCTGGCCTGAAAATTCTGATTGATCATTCTCCACATGTGACAGTGCCTTTTCCATATATGCTCAATTACTTCCAGATCGTGAAACTACATTTAGTTCAGTGGGAAACTGAATGCTGAAAATGGAAAAAAAAAAAAAAAATCATGTTGGAACTCTAATACAGAGGTACACATGTGAGAATTACAATTAAGTATGCAAATACGTTTCCTGTCACAGAGCAAACCCTTCAGGTTGATAAGATAACAAAACCAGAAGCATAACATTTTAGTTTTAACTTGCAGCCTACAGCTGGCCAGCACCTTGTTAATAGTCTTCATTTCAGACCAAAAAAAAAAAAAAAAAAAAAAAAAGGCACAGGATAGGGATCAGCATCAGGTTGTGAACATAAAGGGACCCAACATGAAAAAGGATTGGTCAAAATCTCTCCCAGAGATGCAGGTCTGACAAAGGGCACAGAGCTCTCTGAAGCCACCCCCTCTCCCTCCCCTGTCACCCCCCTTCCTCCACTCCTGTCTGTCTGTGGAGAAGACCAGGGAATCTAAGAAGAGAAAGATCTGCAAAACTCAGACTCATTCAGGCCACTTGTTTGAAACATTTCTCTCAGTTGTCCCTAATCCACTTCAACAATTCAGCTCGACAACTGTACCTGTTGTACTTCCACCTCAACAGTTCAGAACGCTCTGAGAAATCTTAGATCCAGAATTTCGTAGCTACAAGGAACAAACTAGATAACATCCAGCTTAACTTCTTACTGCTGAAAGAAGAAACAGGGTCCACAGAAGTTATAACAAGTGCTCTGCAGAGACTACGATGGCCATCCGGTTCCTGTGGTTACTGCTACCCACTCAATTTCTTGGTAATGTGATTTCCAACCTTGCATTCTACCATCTAATCGGAACCACAGTTTACATGAGTAATGGCAGTAACTTCTGATATCCAGGCAACCCTACACGGTGATCCCCTCGCATGGGAAAGTATCTCCTGAATTCTTGTACATAAAGTAGGGCAAAACAATTCTATAATCTTCAATCACAAGTTATATTTACATCAGAGATAGTTGGTTCATTGATAAATACTAGTCTTAAGAATAATAAAATGTTTGCTTTAAAATTGTTATAAATTGCAATGATCTCTTTCCAGGTATAACTGGGATTATCTTCTTTATCCTATGAAAACATACAGAAGGGGATGAGGAGGAGGTGGATGAGGACGGAAGTTTTAATTTTCTCCCAAACTACAAAAATATTATCTCCTCTTGGACTCTGAAGAGCTACAGAACAGAGCCAAAGGGGAAGCAGCAGAAATAGCAGCTCCCGTTTGATCTCTTGCACAGTACTTAATAAAAACCAACGTGGCCACTTAATTCTCCTAGAACCTTGGGCATTGTACAATCAGCAAATGTCAGGAACAGAGAACATGGGACCACCATGCTTGACCTATATTCCGTAAGCCAAGAGTTAGTGTATGAGAAAACACAAAATATAAAAATTTCAGGTCAGGCTAAATTTTGAAAAGCCTGGCTCATTTTCTCCAACTACTTCGAAAAACTATTTTTTCTTACTTTGAAGGCAAGAAGTATCTATCCACATTTCATTTTCTTTCAAAAATACGCAACTCTAAATGTTTATACATCAATACTACAGTTACAAGTAACAATAGCATTTTGCATCAAGAGCACTTCGCAAAATACCAAGAGAAGAAAGGAAGAGATACAAAGGATGAAGGAGAGAAAGTAAAATACTTATAGTAGTTGCCTAGTTCCAAAATATCTACGGTCTTATGAATTACCTCAATGCACATCATAAATCTTTTATATTTATCTACCTAAATATTTTCACCTGAAATTAAAAAGGAATGTATATGTATAAATATACAGTTAAAGAAATCACTAAAATTTGAAAATCAAGACACTTGCATCATTTATAACTAGTCTACCAATGTAAAATATTAGCAATTTCTTCTTTCATTTTTCAGCCCACAATCAAAACTTCAATGGAGTGGATGGATTAGCATAAAAATCAGATAATTTCTGTGAAAGTCCCTAGGTACAGTCTACCTTAAATTTCTCCTTTAGCTTTAGTTCTTCCCTTAACTGTACAACTGCCTCCTCAGTAAACCATTTCCACAGAGACATTTTTGAAAATGTAGAAAATGCTTATTTCCACTATCATAATCTTATCATATATATTGCTTCTGATATAATAATAATGACTTTTCTGGAGAATTATACCTCCACACAGGAAGCATTTAGTGTTCAGAAATTGATGGCACAAACTTCTAAAGAATTAAGTCCCGCTTTCCAACTCCACCAGCAGAAAAAGCATGTTCTCTGAGCAGGATATTAATGTTCAAGGACTATTTTTGTCTCCAAAGTATTACTGAGAATTATAATTTTAGAAAATGTGATTCAGGGAATTTTTGAGTAATTCCTGTTGAGTGCCTCCACCAAAAAACCTAACAATCTGACTAAAGTGGAAACTAAACAGCTGTTGCATCAGGATGCCCCAACAAAAACTAAACACAAAAGTGGTAGTACCCAGCCATGAGAATACAGCACATTTAAAACCACTGAGCCTTTCCCAAATTCAGGCTTGCCATGGAGAAGAGTGCCAACCACAAATCAGTTATTAATAAAATCAGTTGAAGAACTCTTAATATAACTCATTTCCAACGAGAAAACACACATTTCAGGGAATGATCAGGCATGTCAGAAGCCTCACAGAGAATTACCTGTGCATTAACTACCATTGCTGATTCTCAGCACAAACGGTAGATGATACAATCTACCTTGTAAAGCTAAGTTTTAAAAAACTTATTTTGGAAAAATGTTTAGATTTACAGAAAACTTGCAAAGATAGTACAGAGAGCTCTTGTGTACTTCTCGCCCAACTCCCTCTAACGTTAGCATTTTACCTAACCATAGCACATACATTCCTATTTCTCACAACTAACCAATTCACCTTGGTATCATACTAACTACACTATTGACTTTATTTGCCTTTCACCAGTTTTTTCACCAATGTCCTTGTTCTGTGCTGGGACCTGATCACGGATCCCAAATTGCATTTAGACATCATGTCTCCTAGTCTTCTCTGATCTGGGACAGTTTTTCAGTCTTTCCTTGTTTTCCATGATACTCTTGAAGAATACTAGTGAGTTATTTTGTAGAATGTCCCTCAGTTTTGGTTTGCCAGCTGATACCTCATGATTAAACAGGAGTTATGAATTTGGGGTGGGGGGGAACTACTGAGGTGAGGTGCCAGTCTCATCCCATTATATCATGGGTACACGATTTCATCAATACCTATCACTGTTGTTATTAACCTTGATCATACAGTTAAGGTGAGTCTACCATGTTTCTCCAGTATAAGGTGAGTATTTTTCACTTTATCTCCTAAGTACAGCCAATCCTTAAGAGGAAGGGATTTAAGCTTCACCTTCTGGAGGGAGTAGTAGTGCACATATTATCTGGAATTCTTCTGTAAGGAAATTTGTCCCTTCACATACACTTGCTTTTTATTCGATGATCTGCTAACATCAATATGGACTCGTGGATATTTACATTAGTCCTTGGATTATAATCCAACTGTATCATTATTTACTTTGTTATTAAACTGTTCTGAGCAATGTGCATAGGACCTCAAGAAGAGGGGCTAGTATACCATTTCTCAATCACAAGAACAACAATAACAATATAAATCACAAGGATTAGAGAAACAGACAAACACAAAACTAGGAGGGAAAAGAAATAAATATCAGTTATTGGTAGTGATGTTAATAAAGCTAGAATATTTTTACTTGAGACTGAAATGTACATACATAGACTTGGTGAGGTTTATAAAAATTATGCCAATTCTAATAATAATAACTAAATGAATATTACTCTTATATTCATATTTTAAAGTTGCTTACCAGAAAGTTTTAGAGGAGATAAATATAAGGATACCTCAGAACCATGGAAGAATCATATAATCTTTCAATTCTATTTTTCCATAAACTTTTGAGGTGCCCTCATATGATAAAGTGATTACAAAATATCCTAGTTTAAAATATTCAAAGAAATGGACATTTGGGGCCGGCCTGGTGGCACACTGCTACAGTGCACCGCTTGGGAGCGCGGTGGCGCTCCCGCCGAGGGTTCAGATCCCACATACAGACTGGTTCCCGCTCACTGGCTGAGCGAGGTGTGGGAGCAACACCGAGGGTTGTGATCCTGTTGCCGGTCCCGGTCCGGTACGGGCGCGACACTGAGGGTTGCGATCCGTTGCCGGACATGAAAAAAGACAAAAAGGATAAAAATAAAAAAAAAGAAATGGACGTTTGGCCATATGCATAATCTATAAGTGTGTTGCAAAGTGGCACACTTGTTAACAGCACAGAATTTAAAAGTGGACAATCTGGGTTCATATTACAACTTTATCATTTAAAAGCTGGTTTAACTACTAGGTAAGTTATTTAAAGTCTCTAAGGCTCTACCTATTCATCAATGGGAATAGAGACATTATTTATACTTCAGAGGATGATTAAATGAGATATAACATATAGCACACCAAGCATAGCATAGTACCTAGGAAGAGCAAGTACTCAAAACAATGCGGCTACCATTACATAAAAATATTGAAACCTGATTACTTCTTCGCCTTTTGGCTAAGATCAAGAGTGAAAATATTGAAAACCTGGAAAACAGGTATGCCTTAAAGATAAGATAGATGGAAGCCATTTCTATCCATTGACTAGAACACATTCTAACATTGAGTGGAACACATTTTTCCAAAGGCAGCCCAGAACATATGGCACTAGGAATCCACACAAATTAAACCAAGGATGCTCAAAGCTGGAGCAGCTAGCAAACAAATCCATCTGATACTTTTCCTGTTAATGCAGGGCTTGAAGTGACTAGATCTAACTTCATGACTCAAAATGGATAGTTTATAAGCCAAATTATCATAAAGTAAAAATAGAAATCAACTTTAAAAGGTAAAACAAGGCCAAATTATTTTTAAGAGTATAAAGACTTTGTGAATTTTTTGCTCAATATAATTTAATCAATGCTATAGCTTGGTCTTCTCCCCAACATCAAGAAAAATACATGTAACATATTCATTTCCCACTGTACTATATGTAACTTTGAGGGTGCTCAAGGATTCTGGCCTTATTTGGATTTATATTCCTGGAGTGGTTTGTGAACTCTAAAAATATCACATTCTTGCTCAAATAAAAATGTTCTCGGGCCAGCCCGGTGGCGCACTGGAAAGTGTGCCGCGTGGGAGCGCGGCGGTACTCCCACCGAGGGTTCGGATCCCATGTGGAGACCGGTTCCCGCTCACTGGCTGAGCGCGGTGCGGGCGCAGCACCGAGGGTTGCGATCCCGTTACCGGTCAGTAAAAAAGAAAAAAAAGATTCTGGCCTTATTTGGATTTATATTCCTGGAGTGGTTTGTGAACTCTAAAAATATCACATTCTTGCTCAAATAAAAATGTTCTCGGGCCAGCCCGGTGGCGCACTGGAAAGTGTGCCGCGTGGGAGCGCGGCGGTACTCCCACCGAGGGTTCGGATCCCATGTGGAGACCGGTTCCCGCTCACTGGCTGAGCGCGGTGCGGGCGCAGCACCGAGGGTTGCGATCCCGTTACCGGTCAGTAAAAAAGACAAAAAGGAAAAAAAAAATGTTCTCATTAGCACCTTAGGATTCTAAAACTCCAAACACAAATTACAATATTTAAAGCATGTGAAGGCAGATTATATTCCTAAATGTGGCACAGGAATAGATGAGACTAGGTTATTAACAACTCAGACTAGGTGAGCTTGGCACTTGAAGTCTGGCTACCGTAGAAATGATTGTAACAGTCATGACTGGAAGTCCAAAAATGAACTGCATTCAAATTAAGATCTTTTAATATGCAAAATAGAAGGGTGAAATTTATAGTTTTAGAGACCTTTAACAGAAAATACAAACGCTGCAGCAGAACAGTCTAAGATCTAGTTCTCAGCTGGATCTCTCTTAAAGCTAGTGCCTCAGAAAATTAACCACAGCTGTAGGTCGGTCAGAGAGGAAACGTGGTTTTAAAGAACTATCTCAGCTCGTCCTTTGAGATTTTGGGACGGTTACTATATTGCCAGCAGCTATGCTTGGCTCACAAATAACCAAAAAATAGACAACATTTTCTTATAGTTAACTGGTCAACTATACTAGTTTAAAAATAAAATAGTATTTTCAAATTTACCAATATGACAACTGGCTTTATACATTCGAAAGAATAAATATGGAAAAACGGAGAGTAGGAACCAAAGGGTTTTGAAAGGAGTGAGAAAGCAGAGAAACAGGTAAATGTAGAATATCACTTTATAATAAATAAGCAAACAAGCAAGAAGTTATTTTAGACTAGCTTGGAGTAGGATTCAATGTTAATTGTTAATATACTGTCTGCGTATCAACTGCAAATATTTTCTCACTCTCAATAAAATGGGCAGTAGGCATTTTCTGGAGGTGTCATGTGTCTAAATTAGCAATGGGGACCTCACACATGTTACTGGGAATTTGACATCTTGACACTATATATTCAAATGTACTTTGAACTAAGGTGGGGGGTGGGGTGGGAAAGGGAGGGCCCACAAAGGAACAGTAGACAGAAACCGTGTTTTAATCATAACTTCTACCTAAAAAACATTCCAATTCTAGATTTCATTGATAGGAAGTACCTGATATTTCAGTGAGTTGTAATATTTTCAAAAAGTCAAAATAAATTAATTTTAATTGATTTTCGAAAGTATAAAGAAAAGTGAAATACCACAAAAACAAATACAGGAAATGTTTCAGATTCTATTCCACTGTGATAGAAAAAATTAGCCTAAAAGAAGATATCTCAAAATAACCACTGATACTCCTATGTGCCCTGTCTTAACAGGCAAGCACACTTTCTCTTTTCATCTAGACCTGAGGGTCTCCAAAAAAAAAAAAAAGAACCCTGGAATCAACAGAGGAGCTTTAAAGAAACACACACAAATTTCTTGGCAGAGAAATCTGTTGGTGCAAGTGAATGTCTGTGTTTCATCTCTTAAAAGTCCACAGGTAAACATGAAGACACTCAGACAGAACCATTCAGCTATATAGTAAGACAGTAATTTTTGGAACTCAGGAATAGTACAAGACGCGTCTTTGTTTTCTTCACTTCCCCCTCACCCTCCCCACCCCTTAATATTCATGAATTAATTATGTAAAACAATTGGCTTTTAAAAAGTTCTTCTTGATCAAATAAGTCTACCTGAGGATTCTAGTCTAAGAAAATAATCAGAGATGTCAACACAAATTGATATAAAAGGATATTCTCTGAAGGGTACTTCTAAAGACTGCTTATAAGAGCAAACAAAATTGGCAAAAATATAAATGTCAACAGAAAAACCACCAAATAAAGTTAATGAACACCAACTAATAAAAAAAAAAAATCAGTACATGATAAAATATTATGTAAGCTATCAATATTTATGAGACATAGGAAAATTCTCTCAATACAACAGAAATTCTTTTAATTGCAGGAAATTAAACTATACTTGTTGGATAATTCCCCATTGGTAATAAGGAGATCCAACATCTGCATAGAGCAGTGCTCCACAGAAGTCCTGAAGTTAATATACCAAAATGTCAATACTAGTCACCTTCAAGATTTCAAATTACTTACCTGCTTCTTTATACCTTTCATTACTTTATAAATGCAAAGAACACATAGTAGTATCAGAAAAAAACTGTTTGGGGGCCGGCCCGGTGGCACACTGGAGAGTGCGCCGCTTGGGAGCGCGGCGGCGCTCCCGCCGAGGGTTCGGATCCCATGTGGAGACTGGTTCCGCTCACTGGCTGAGCGCGGTGCGGGCGCAACACCGAGGGTTGCGATCCCGTTGCCGGTCCCTGGTACGGGCACGACACCGAGGGTTGCGATCCCATTACCAGTCAGTAAAAAAGACAAAAAGGAAAAAAAGAAAAAAACTGTTTGGGAAACCTTAAAATGCACTACAAAAAATGATTATAAAAGAAATTTTCTAAACTTAAAAGAACGATCTCATATTTCTAATAGAAAAGAAAGAGATGACAATGGCATAATTAAGAAAGCATCTCTTTCAGGAGGCTGCACATAGCAAGGGTACTGGAAAGATACCAAACATGTCAAGCAACTAAATCAAACAAATAATAAACCCAGGGGTTAAGAAACATTCCAAGGTCTCTCTTTAAGGAGGGAAAAAAAAAAACTAATGATGCCAACGCAATATGTTCCCTTATTACTTTCTTACCCTTTCCCTAATCAGGTAAGAATTTCTCTTGGAAATTTGTCAACACACGGTTTTTACACTAAATCTATGTATGCTAATGTGGGGGGTGGGTTATAATTTAGAAAAGCAACACCTCTCATTATTTAGGGGGAAGGTACAACGGCTGTAACAACTGCACAGTGAAACGGGACACAGTCTTTACCCTTGGAACTTCATGGTAGGCTGATTCTGCTAAGTGCCTCATTACATCTTTCTTGATGGGATGAATCAAACACTCTCCACAGACTAGTTGGCCTCTATTCACAGTGACACTGACTTAATAAGGATGACCAAAGAGGTGGTAAAATGATTTAAGTATTCAGACTGACTGAAATACTCTTTCCTAGGATGAAAAATTAACCACACAGAAAATCTCAAATGAAAATACAGCTTCTAGCGAGATACCTTCCACACAAAGTGTGAGCAAAATGTTCTCTAAAAACAGTTGGAAACGGCATTCAGCCTTGAAATGCTGGAAACAGGGATGAGTAAATACCCCAAAGAACTTGGCAAAAAGCCAAGACTCCCCTCCCCTCTGTGTCTCACAGCCAAATAAAAGTATGAAGAATTTTTTAAAATCCTGAAGCCCGTAGAACCCGTGGCCTCTCCAAGCTTTTTGCTGGCATAGCACCAAGTCTGTCTACACTGCCCTCGAAGTTTAGTAGTGGGATGAGATATTGTCACTATTTCAAGTAGGAAGATTCCACCTCTCATCTGTGGTGTTAAAACGCAGGAGAGAATTCGACATGGTAGTGTCCTAACATATCAGAATGGAACTTTACTGCTCAGGAACAAGAGATTTTAAATGATTGGTAAGATGATTCTAAAACTTATTTGTTTTGTTTATTTAACCTGGAAGAATATAAGCCATTTAAATAACAATGTAAATGAGTCATTCAAGAATGTCAACTTATTTTAACCCTTAGAGATCAATGAATCACAAGGCTATGAAGACATAACATTTATTTCTGTGTTTTTATACAGAAAACCTAAAGCATCATACAAGAAATCACCCAGCATAGATAAGCTCTCAGAGACTCAATGGAAATTAATAAATGCATTGCTTTGTGCCTGATCAGCAAGTATGTTTTCCTCCAACATCCTAACTGAATATTAAAAGGATGAGAAGTCTTTTTATAACTAAAAGTAGGATAGCATTTAATCAAACATATATGTATGAGGGATCTTCAAAAAGTTTATGGAAAGATTTATATTATCTTTTATTTCCATTTTTCCACAAACTTTTGAGGTACCCTTGTGTATACATAAAACTCTCAGACTAAAATACAAACAGCATAAAGTTCAGACAGCAAGATTAGTAAATTAGCATTTGAAAAGTAAAGCCAAAGAAAATTCAAGAGACTAATTCATTACACATTACCCTTTATGTGTGCTGTATGTGAATATGATTTTATATAGAGGCATATATGTATGTATGTAGATCAAGGCCTTTCCTACAGAAAGTGTGGGCATTTGGCTACATTAAATAGGGAAAAAGCTGGTTGAATATATAACAATCTTTTAATACAAATAATATTATATTCAAGGATGTCTCACAACACTGATATTTATAATGTTTATTCTGCATTCATTAAAAATATTTTCTAAAAAAATTTCACACCAGGGGAAATCCCTATGAGAAAATGTAGAAATAATGAGGATATAAATATGTAGACTCCAACTCTGTGTGTTTTTGTGTCTGTGTATTCACTGCCATTTTAACACAAGTTGTTGCTGGGTTTTGAAATTACAGGCAATTTCATTTTCTTGTATTCTACTAGTTTCCCAAGTTTTTTACTATGATAGCTACGTGGTATTTAAGACTAAGTCAGTGAGGTGGATATGGTTAACTGGCGATGAGCATCTCAACCCCAGACTCTCCTGCAGACAGGAGTCTGCTTACAAATTGAATTCTGCCTATTCACATTCAATAGTGTGAGATTTTAATGGTGGTTGTGAAACAAGTACTTTTCTTGTTATCGGCAGCATTTCTGGGTTTAGGCTCCAGCTTCACAGACGACAGGAGGCAACGTGAACACAATAAGACCCAGTGCTAGTGTCTGCAGGGCAGACTTGGGTAGGAACACCTCAGGTCCCTGGACTCCTCACAGTGGCAGGAGGAGCAGATCCCTGGGCCCAGATGTGTTTTAACTGCATACTTGTAAAAGTTCCCCAGACCCAGCCAAGGGCTTGCTCTGCAAGCCTGTCGAATGATTTTGTGGGAGAAAAAAAAAAAAAATCTAAGTACTAAGTCCTTTTATGTTTAAAATATGTGTTATGTTTTAGGTTCTGTCTGCTGCAACTAAAAATTACACGCCCAAGATGCTGAATTGATTACCTCAATGATTTCTGACCTTGTATCCTTCAAGTAGAAAATCCAGTTGAAACAAATTTTTTTAAACTGCCAACTTGACTTATTCATTCACTTGTGAATATCCATGTAAATTAGGTCTATTCTGAAGAAAAATTAAATGTCATGAGGCTTATTCATAAACTGAATTCTGCTTCTTTGGATAGTCTACTGCATGATAAAGTCCTCTAAAATTTCAAGCTAATCTTAATAATACACAATGTGGTTCCCCATCAAATCTATAATAACAAAATATTTTAGGGGAGTGAAATTAGGCTTACTCACCTAACAGTTAAATTACTACTTCAAAAAATCAGAAACTAAAATACACTTTTTTTTAATACTAGATTCTTCTCAATTTAAATTTATGTATACTTGTTACTTGAACTAGTACAAAGAAGATTTTGTTGCAATGCAAAACAAAGTTAAATATTTAATACAGGCATTTTTTACATAGCTGCAAAGGATAAATCAAGCAAATATCAAGCTAATCCATTTTGATATTAATATGTGATTAGTATTATCTCAACATTTCTCAATACATGCTGTGCTAAATTATTGGCTGCATTTTTAAAAGTTTGTTAATTCACTCCACAGATGTTTATTGAGCATCTATTCTACAAAATGACAGATTAAAGCTCATTGGGTAAAAAGTTAGCAGTATAACACGATGGGAAGTTAAGGGTGCTGTATGAATATATGACAAAGAGCTTAACAACCAATTTTTTTTTAAATAGACTACATAGTCTCAACTAAAGTTTATTTATTTAGACTAAAATTAGGTCAAAGACTGAAATAAATTAGGTCAACGGAGAAATTTTTATTGACTATACCGCTGACTCATGATCAATCGAGTAGTCAGAATAAATTATCATAAAGTCCACTTTCATCCTTAAAAGTCCACAACACTATAAGTTATTTAATGTACCTCGTAAGCCAATATGAATATTTGCTTATATGTGTACAAAATATCCCTGTAAAGACATACAAAAAGCAAATATAGGGACTGCCTGTGAAGAGAATTGCGGGTGGCTGTGAAACAAAGTAGGAAAAGCACTTTATATGGTAAACATTTCCCATTGAAAGTTTTCATTTTTAATCTTATAAATATATTATCTCCTCAAAAAATGGATACATAAATAAATGTACACCATGCATAGCACTGAATTTTATCAGAACATTCAAACATGATATAAAATAGGAGGTTATCTGAAGTCTGATGTGAAATTGATAATACACACACAGAGGGCTGAAGTGAAAAGGCCTAGAACTAAATGGTCTACCCAACAGCTGGCACTCATCACTGATACCAAGAAGACAGGGGATGAAGGGATGCAAAGAACAAGCAGAGGTGGTTACCTTCCTGTCACAGGTTTTAGGACTACCAGCAGTGTTCTGCTTGAGGAAGCCAGCGGTTGTTGACCAGCGTGTGGGGTTTTTTCTCGAAGGCTCTTCAGAGGAAAAATTATTATCACTGACAGATGTTGAGAGGCCAATTAAAGCTGGGTCACTGCTTCGTCGAACATGAAGAGGCATATCTATAAATACAAAAAAATACTATGTTTAAAAATAAGATACTTAACACCACGGTCAAGAGTTCAGAACCCCATCCTGGCCAGCTGCCCAATGAATGAAGAATAAATAAGTAAAATATAATAATGTCTGAAAAATAGATCTTAGGATAAATATACTTAAATCCCAAAGATTAAAGAATAGAATAATACTTTTAAAAATGGGACAGTGAGTCATCATTCTAAATACAAGTTCCGCTAGTTCCATTAAAACATTTTGTGGTAATAGATGTGGGTAGGTGTCCAGTTCTGGAGTGAGACTGTCCGGGCTTGTATTTGGGTTTCACCACTTGTTATTTGTGTGGCTCTGGGCAAGCTGTCTAAAGGTCCTCTGTCTCTAATCCCTTCCTACTCTGATGACAATAAAATACTACCTTTTCATAAGGGTACCGTGACGTCTAAATAAGAAAAAGTACTTAAAACAGTGCCTGGCACATAGTGTGCACTCAGAGAATAACAATAACAACCATTATTATTATTATTACCCCAGTATTTCTAAATAAATTAGCATATATATTATAAAATATAAATAACAAATCTAAGCAGCTAAACAAATTTCATCCAATTTTTAATTATATCTGCTGCATTAAAAATATAGAATCTAGGGCCGGCCCGATGGCGCACTGGATAGTGCGCCGCTTGGGAAGCGCGGCGGCGCTCCCGCCCGAGGGTTCGGATCCCACATACAGACCGGTTCCCACTCACTGGCTGAGCGAGGCGCGGGAGCAACACTGAGGGTTGCAATCCCGTTGCCGGTCCCCGGTCCGGTACGGGGGCAACACTGAGGGTTGCGATCCGTTGCCAGACACGGAAAAAAGACAAAAGTCAAAAAAAAATAATATATATATATATATATATATATATAGAATCTAGACAATATTTGGCTAGTCTATTAAGGAATTTTGTTAAATAAAGTGTTTCTTTTGTTCAATAAAGTATTATCAGAAAGTGTAGAGCACAAAAATATTCCTTATGTTTAAGATGAAGAAAACCTTGAAAATAACATGTTAATACACAGTTTTTGTCATAAACTCACATACACAGTTACATGAAACAGTACTTTAGCAACTCTATGCACATAGAAGATTTTTGTTTGCAACTGTTACAACAAAATCAATAACAAACTCAGGTGAACATTTATACGGTAGTACTGAGAACATCTTGGTAGATATGATGATTGTTATGGCATGGCAGAGAAGAAAAAGAACTACAGAAAGCAGAGAGAAGAATAAAAGCACCTGAGTCTGCAACAGTTAGAATCAGAACCAAGAGTCCTACTCACCGAGTAAAATCAATCAAAAACATGATAAACATAAAACACAAAATTTAGGTTAAATTTTGAGTAATCTATTTTCAAAAACTAAGATGCAAGTCAAATACTAATTTTAATTTTTAAAAAACGCCCCTAAGAAAACAGTTTTAACCATGAAGCAAGCAGTAAACTCATAATTTACTCTATAAGCAACATTTTTGAAACACTAATGCATTGGTCAATGGAGTGGTGCTAAAGAAAAGACAGGCTATTTATATCCATTGAAGGTGACTTTAAACCATTGTCAATCCAATAGTCTCCAAGATGTTAAAGCAAATTAGAAATGATCAGAGAAAACAGAAATATATGAATCACAGTAATATTGCATTTAAAATTTATTTGCATCATGAGTATTTGATATCAATAACACAGGCTGAACGACATTACCAGAAAAAAGTACAAACAAGATTTAATTTGATATTGTTGGCAGTTATCTTAATTTTCTGGTAGAAACACATACATAAAAATTATAGAGAATAATTTCTGGTTTTTAAGATTGTGTAAGTATCTATGACAGCCCTTGCTGCCTATAATTTGCACACACACACATACACACACAAAGCAAAAATAAGCATGAATGAGAACTATACAGTCACTCTCAGAACAACTTCACACAAATATACATCTAAGAATCTGTATGTGTTAATATTACAATGCTCTTACTATAAGGAAAGTAACCAAGAGGAAACAAAATTATTCCCCAAATCATCAAGCAGAAAAGTAACAAAATGGGGTGGAGGTGACAAAGACTTATGGACAATTATAATACTTTTACTTAGATGTATGTTCTGTTGCTTTCCAATTATAGGGTCGTTAATTGTTCAGTTGTTAAGCAACCCTGTATACCTCAGTTTCTCTGTGCATGTGTATCTGGGTGTTAGTCTAAAAGAAGCACGATTCGCTCACAAGAGAAGGCCTTTAAAAAATAGTACCAAAAGCATGAACCAAAAAGCAGTATCTACTATCTATAATAAAATAACTGCACAAAAGTATATTCCAACCCCTCCAAAAATTCAGGGACTATACAATTGCATTGAATTTGCTTGGCCACAATAAAACAGTTTACTTGTGTTTTAAAATGCCCTCAGGAGAATACATTGCATGCATGATTTTGATTAGATAAATAATTAGGACCATCATCTTCTGACTAGACATAAACATGGTTAATCTGTTAGTCTGCAACAGACGAAAATAATTCGCATTTACCTCTATATATCTGAAACTCTAAATGTGGATATGGAGAAAGAGAGGGGACTAGATAGAGACCAGGTAGGTGACAGCGGGGACTGTGTAGGTTGTCTCTTCTAGGTGGAGGGCGGGGCATGGCACAGAGCAGCACCTCCATCAACTACAAGGTGAAGAGTGCCCAGGAGACGTTCAATTATGCAGTCCTTCCCGTGAATTCTTCACACATTAAACTTTTTGTTTTCATTTTAGCGATATTAATAAAAGAAATCAATATAAATATAGTCTAGATCTTTTACTTCCACTACTTTGTAACTGAGTACTCCTATGCAATTTCAGGCCCCATGTTTATATGTGTATCAAATGCAAACTCAGGAAGGTGTCCTAGATTTGATTACCAGGCTGCTGAGAAAAGAAAAAAAAAATCCGATTAAAGAAATAAACAGTGTTCTCACCAAAGGAATGCCAAACAACATCATCCTGATGTGGAACTCAAGGTTTTCCTACAGTGTGAAGTGCTGTAGGACTGAGTCATCACCACACACACAAGCAGCACGACCAGATCTAAATGAAAAGCCCAGCGCCTGCCACCACAGTGACCAGCTAGTTCCTGCTGCCTAAGATCAACACTCAGCAGGACAACCTTGACTCTCACAACAATAGTGTCCATATGGATTTATACTGGATTATAATTTCTTCTTAGTTTCATGAGTGCATAAAAATTATAAGGAAAAACATGTGACTCACTTTTCAGATGAATAAACTGAGATTTAGAGAGATGACATGGGGAGCACAAGATCACTGAACAATTTCCCAGCCAAGACTTCGGGATCCTGAGCCAGTGCTCAATCACTACGCAAATCATGAAATCAGCTCCATTTTTCAGCAAAGTATTGGAAAACAAATTCCATTTCTAGCTACCTGCAGATATAAATGTTTGTCTCACTTTTGTAAAAGGGAAGAATTCCGTTGTTTTCAAAGTAGAATTATATGCACTAAGAAATCATACACCAATTTTAACTCATACCATCATCTCATTCTGGGGAGTGGAAGAATCATTACATTTAACTATATATAACAGGCATCCAAATGTCAAAAATATTGTAACAGGAGAAGAAAAAAATAAAATTTATGGGTTAAATAAAGGAAGTACAACATACAATATAGCAATAGAAGATAGTAAAGCAAGCCCAAAAGAAACAGGCCTAGATCAGTGGTTCTAAAATGGATCACAGGACCCTTTTGCATGCTAAAAACTGAGGGCCTCAAAGAGCTTTTGTTTATGTAGGTTATAGCTAGTGACAGTTACTGTTTTAGAAGTGAAAATGAGAACATTTAAAATATTTATTAATTCATTTTACAGTGACAATAATAAGCCCACTACATGTTAACATAAACAACATAATTTTAAGATAATGCTGTTTCACAAAACAAAACATATATAGTGGGAAGAGCAGCACTGTCTTTTATTTTGCTTAATAGACAACATCTGGATTCTTATAACATCTTTTGTATTCAATCTGCAACAATATGACAAAGTATGTAAAGAAAAAAAGTTCACAAATAGGTAGCTGGAAGAGGAAATAATATATTAATAGTCTTTCCA
Organism: Galeopterus variegatus; assembly: GCF_000696425.1. Classification (NCBI taxonomy): domain Eukaryota; kingdom Metazoa; phylum Chordata; class Mammalia; order Dermoptera; family Cynocephalidae; genus Galeopterus; species Galeopterus variegatus. The sequence goes on from NW_007726547.1 coordinate 457,150, forward strand.
GGTCACTGTGGATTCTTCTTTGATACCACACCAAAACTTGACAAATGGTAGTTTCTCAAAGGTAAGCTGCAATAGTGATGTGAACTTTTCTTTGTTACATTAAAATCTACTTGTCTGCCTGAAACCTTCAATGGATTTTCTACCCATGAAAAATTCTGTAACATTAGTCATTTGTAAAATGTTAGTTACTGAGTTATGCCAATCTTCCAAATGTTGATACATTTCTTCATATCAGAAAATCACATAAGTTAATCTCCACCAATGTCATCAGAAGAGTCTTTACATACTGGGAGCACTGTCATGCTCACAATGGGATATAAGTTTTCCAAAACCCAATTTTCACTAGAAAGTTTGAATTTTATCTTTGTCAACAAATACTATCAGTTGTTTGCCTTGTAGCAACAGGCTCACGCCATTCATTTTCTAAAAACTCTCTCCCAGACACCCAAGTATGAATAACCACAGTTTTTCTGTCCTTCTTTCAAATAAAAATAGAGTTTCATGAAAAACAGCTACCTCAGTGTGCAACTCAAACCACAGCATAGAAGTCTTGAGAAAGACAACCACACTGTTGAAGTACTTTATGCCTATTTCCCATTTTGTTACTCAAAATGTTAAAAAAAAAAACAAAACTTTTTTTGTACTCAAGGCTCAGGTTTTAAGTAACCATTGTTGCTGCTTCATCGGGCACAGTAGATAAAAATGGCTTAAAAAAAACAAAACTGGGAGTATGTGAGATCTTCATACATTTGGTGGCACTGTCTTGACTTGGGCCAACTGGCCTTCATTTTATCCCTCAGGGTCTGGGCACCACAGGTGCACAGTGAACAACACAAAATATGGTTTTTGTGTGTGACCGGCTTCACCACGCTCAACCAGTGATCGCACCGGCCATCCCTACATAGGATCTGAACCCGCAGCGGGAGCGCTACCCCCCAGCGCCGCACTCTCCCGAGTGCACCACGGGCTCGGCCCCAAAATATGTTTTAATAATACTCTGAACACAGTTTTGCCCTCAGAGCCTCCCTGAAATAATCTTAGTGACACTTAAGGACTCACAGACCACACGCTAAGAACTGCTGGCCTAGGGGCCGGCCCGGTGGCGCACTGCTACAGTGCGCCACTTGGGAAGTGCGGCGGCGCTCCCGCCGAGGGTTCGGATCCCACATACAGACCGGCTGCTCACTGGCTGAGCGAGGTGCGGGAGCAACACCGAGGGTTGCAATCCCGTAGCCGGTCCCGGTCCGGTACGGGTGCGACACTGAGGGTTGCAATCCGTGGCCGGTCACGAAAAAAGACAAAAAGGAAAAAAAAAAAAAAAAGAACTGCTGGCCTAGACTTGTGATCTTGGCATGTAGGTTCACCTCTCCATGCTTCAGACCCTAATTTATAAAAGCAGAGACTGTACTGACAGGTTTAGAATATCTCTTCGATGCTCAATATGTATGATTCCATATGTGTTCATACACCCCTCACCAGTGATCAACCGCCAAACCTCATCCTAACAGAATTTATAACAATTTATGAAAAATACATTAGCAAAAATATAAAAGCCCTTCAGAGTAGTATAAGCAGCCATTATCAGGTACATGTCAACAGGGTAAAGAATCACAAGCAACACAGAAGAATGGAAATACACAGGAGTTGTGGGGATGGAACAGAAGTAGCCACAAATAGCATGAGGTCTTCTGTTTTGTTTTTTTTTTTGTCTTTTTTCCGTGTCCGGCAACGGATCGCAACCCTCAGTGTTGCCCCCGTACCGGACCGGGGACCGGCGACGGGATCGCAAGCCTCGGCGTTGCTCCCGCGCCTCGCTCAGCCAGTGAGCGGGAACCGGTCTGTACGTGGGATCCGAACCCTCGGACGGGAGCGCTGCCGCGCTTCCCAAGCGGCGCACTATCCAGTGCGCCACCGGGCCGGCCCTAGCATGAGGTCTTCTGATGAGTTTAACCTGACTTTAAGGAAAGAGATGACTATAAACTTCTGACCTTACGAACAAAATAAATCGTGAAACCCAGCTGCCTGATTCACTTGAGAGGTTTGCCACCTCTCACTGTCAGGACAAAATATAACACTGCATAAAGAACGCAATTTTGCCTTGGCCTCAGAAGAATAAAATACAGTCTTCTCGCCTAGGATTTATTTGCTGTGTGTTTCTGGGACCCATGGCCTATTTCAGCAGTACTAATAATCTGATGTAATTAGTGTTCATTATTGTGATTAGAAATAATAGAAGCTTCTCATTTAAGGTAATTTGGTCATTACTATTGCAATTCCTCATCTCCAATTTTAAGAAAATTGATGCATTAAAAATTTTGATAATACACAACTTCCTAACCCCACAATCTTCTGATTTTTTTAATATACAGACTTTCAAAGTACATCCTCTGAAATATTAAAAAGAGAATTCAAAGACAAGAATCTTTAATAATTAAGCTGCTGGATAAAGCACAGAGGGACTGGAGCAATGTCACTGGGTCCCGGACGATGGTGGGGACTGTTTGATGTGTGTGTTGCTTTGAAGAGTGGATAAAACAGCAATAAACCCTCATCACAAGATCTGAAATTCTCTGTGGCACTAATGCACTGTAAATACTGATGTGTTTCTCTAGGTAAGGTACCTTTTAAATAAGTAGAAAAAATGGTAAATCTAATAATGAATAAGATAAAGGGCAGATACATACATTTTTAACTGTTAAATATCCCACCCCCTACTCCTCATCAACTTGCCCAATGCTTCTCTTCTTTCAGTCTTCAAGTGGTTTTAAAATTATTTAATCATCAAGGCAATGAATAAACCTTTTCCAAAAAGACAGGCATAAGCCGTCAAGGTATTTTATTAAATCTAAAAATCACATGCAGTTACACGTGTTCTATTAGAAGTTATGATGCAAACAGCATAATTACTTTTCATGCAAAAAGAAGACCATCTCCCCCATCTTCAGAGCAATTATACATTTCCTAAAGATACATCTCACCATGGAAAGAACTGAATTATTAACGCATGCCACAGGGATAAAAGTCCTGTCATCGGGATTGCAAAACCAATCTTCCAATATATGTTGCCCCTTTTCATAAAGGCACTTATCAATATTCCACTTACTGAGGTAAGTTCCTTAGAAGAAATCTGTGGAAGGCAGGGCAGGAAATAAGCTTTGAAAAACAATGAATAACTCAGAGAGAAGGATATAAAAATGGGTTTTATCACCCTGTTATTAACTATCTTTTAAGTACAAGAAATAAATATAGAATACTATGGTTGGAAGGTGTCTTACAGATCAACTGAAATAAGACATTTTACAGATGAGTGCATGGGGTCCAGATAAATGTTCGAGGGCAGGGTCAAAGGTCACACTTTTCCAGGGTGATCCAGCCACACCTAGAGCATTTGTTAATTGACTTCCTGTCCTGTGCAATTTGGATTTGATCACACCGTTGTCCAGAAAGAACGAAGACATATCAAATCTACAAGATGCCTACACTCCACTTGAGATAACAGGTCATTTCTTGGGAAGTTTAAAACACATATATACAGATGACAAGATGTTTTCAATGTTTCCATTGAATCTTAGGCACATATAAGGATGATAAAGAAACTCAAGGGGAAAAAAGTATATGCAATTTTCTAATGTCATATTAATGTTTCCTCAGGAAAACCAAAAATATTTCCCAGGCATATTAAATTTGTAGCATTAAGATTCTCATTCTGAAACTTATGACCCAAACATTCCACCCCTATACCATTGCTGGCGCCTACAGCTGTCCACATGAGAGCTCCCTCCACATGCTCCAGGTGAAACAACTGTGGTTTCCCAACACTGACAACTCATGTCCTCAGGAGCCCCTGGCCTCTGTCCCACCCACTTCATGCACAGTGTGTCCTGTGCCCTACGGGTCCTCCTCAAATCCATCAGATCTAGTATTAGTGTCCCAGCAGCAAACAGTTGGCTGACTCAGAAAGGGATAATTGAGGAAATTTTAATGGAAGGACTGTTTACAAATATACAGCAGGACTGGGGAAAGGCAATAAGGGATAAAGTACCCTCAGCTAACAAAAGCCAAGGGAAGCTGTGGCTTTCACTGGAAGGACACAGCTACCCACAAACCACACAGCCAGGTGCAGGGCCTGCCTACCTCTCTTCCCACTCTCCGTCAGTGCCCTGATGGTGCCTCCCCTGGCCTAACCCAGGCACTAGCCAAAGAGCACAGAGCCTGGACCATGAATGCAGTGTGAGAGGCTGGCCTCCGAGCATATGGGGCAGGGTGGAGCCAGTGTGGAGAAATCAAAAGGAAGCTATCCAACTCAAATGTGCAGGTGAAATTCCTGCCTCTTTCTCCCACTGCACTTTCTTTCTATTTCTAATAGCATCAGCCAGTTATCCAGCTGGAGGACAAGTATTGACTCTATTCATTGTAACTGGTAATGAACCACACTCCCTACACACATGCACACACACACACACACAAAGTAGAAACCCTGACAAAATAGAAACAAAATTCTGTGAAGTTGGTTAAAATACATCAATTAGGGAGAAAAAAATCTTCCCAATTGCTAACCATTCAGTTCAGGGATTCCTTTCTTTTGATCCTAAGGGCAGAAAAGAGTGGGAAAGGTGTATATGAAATAGGCAAAAGAGGTGAAAAGCCTTTCACTTTTCTCTTCCTGCCTCCTAGGGGAGAGGCTAGGGCCTGGCCTGAGATGCTTATATAAAATGACCAGCTGCTGATAAAAATATGCACTGGCTACTGAATCCTATCCATAAAAACTCAGTGTTCCCAAATCCTTTGCTAAGACAGAGTCAGGACAGAATCCTGAGCACCTGCCAGGCACATCAGGGCGTACTCAGGCCAGCTGGAAGAGCAGAAGAAAAGCAGCACTTTGATCTAACTATGGTGTTCCTTTTTTGTTTTGCTGTTGTAAGCATAAAGTCTGGCTATTTCAACCAGCAAACATTTGTCGAGCATCTCCTACACACTACTCCAGTATTCCATAAAGTTTAAAAAATAATACATAGGGGGCCAAGTGGTTGAGAGTCATTTACTGTGGAAAAATCATTCCAAATGAATCCCACCACGACCATTCAGAAAGGAGCAAGCATCCTAACAGACTGCCACCTGCCCTGTGAGTGGCTCTGAACAGTTAAAAAGAACAACCTATGTTAGTGAAAGGAAGACGGGGACGGTAAAAGTAGTAATAAATACAACAAGCAGCCCCGGTGAAAACCACCACAGGTGGGTGGAACAAACCATGTGTACAGCCGCTACTAGAGACTGTCTCTGGGAGATTAATATGAAAATATTTTTCTAATTTATTTGTGTACTTTCAGAAAAATACCTTAATGAACAATGAGGGGGCAGAGGCTGAGGCCATGAGAATGCAAACTGGAAAGAAACAATGGGAGAGAAAGGAAAGGAAAAGAGCTAGAGCAGGGGCTTAGGAACATGTGACAGGCAAGAGTTAGCTATTTCCCTTTAAAAAGTAAGCAAAACTTTTGGAGACAGGAAAGAACAGAAAAAGGGCAGAGACATCTATGTTATCTTTACTGATAATGTCATTTTTCCTCAGAGATGTGTGTTGAGTACATGTATTTGTCTATTTCATATGGTCAATAGCCCTAACTAGAGTGTAAGATCCCCAAGGGTGGGACTGTGTCTGTCTTCCTCACTGTTTCATCCTCAGGGCCTGGAACAGTACCTGGAAGAGGAAATACAGTTGATTTTCATTAAGCACGGTGGTTATGTTCTATGAAGTCTCTGCAAACACTGAATTAGCAAATACTGAACCACAGCCCCTAGGGGAACTCTAGGCTTAGGAAGAGCCTCTGATCACAACACTGTCATCAACCAATCAATATACAATCTTGTTTTATATGTGCTTCTGTTTAATGACACCTTATTTAATACATATTGTAGATTCATTAACTTTAAACTTAATGGCCAACACGACGATACCTACCATGTACCTAAATGAAGCTTACCTGACACGTGTAATTTTCTCTGCAAGCACCATCAACCTCCCTCCTTTTATCGACCCATATTTTTGAGTCCCGTATCCCCAGGGATTTCGTAGTATACAAGGTAGACCTGACTTCTTTCCTTGCAGAGTTTTCAGTACAATGGAAAAGGCAGAGAGATGAGCTAGTCCTTTACTGCATAAGCATGGTAGTTCAGAAGTACGGAGCACTGCAGGAGCACCTAAGAGGGCACGTTCTTTAAGAGCACTAGCAAAGACATCAAGAAAGAAGGGGCATTACATTTTACCTATTATCCTTTCTCACTCTCTTTTGTGCCACCTCTCTTAGAAAGCCTCTGACCACTTCTACGTAAGCTTCCTTTACACCTGCCTGTTCCTATCGTCGTGTTTGCTACACTGTCATCATAAGTCTTCGGATCTGCCTCCCCATGGGTACACAGCTCCTAGAGAACAACACTGTGCTTTTCACTGCCATATCCCCAGAACGGAGGCCCTTAACAAACGTGCCGAACCCAGTGAAGAAGTGAATGAATAAGACATCAAAAAGATGAAGCATTCATGTCTGTCTGTTTTTGGTTTTGTTTCAGGGTGATGATGTTGGCATTTGGGCCAGTGGGATGGGGAGGAAAGAAAAGAAAATGCAAGCAGAGAAAACTGCAGGGGCGAAGGCCAGGCACTGAAATCCAAGAGCATTAAAGAAATGTCAAGAAATTCAGTAGGGCTATATTGTAGAGTTAAATATGTGACTGAGAATGATGAAGAGAGGGATAAGTTGAAGCCTCCAAATTTTAATGCACACACAAACCACCTAGCGATCTCATTAAAGTGATTCAGTAGGTCTTGGGAGGGTAAGACCTGAAATTCTACATTATGTGACTGAGAATGATGAAGAGAGGGATAAGTTGAAGCCTCCAAATTTTAATGCACACACAAACCGCCTAGCGATCTCATTAAAGTGATTCAGTAGGTCTTGGGAGGGTAAGACCTGAAATTCTACATTTCGGTGTCCCAGTGACATCAGTACTGCTGGGCTGAGCACCACACTTTGCGACTCTGAGCAGCAGAACTATGTCATGCCCCCCCAAAAATTTCAGCTGTGATCAAAACTTTGGACTTCATGCTGAGGGCCCTGGGCCCTCATTTTTCAGCTCAATTTACTCTATCCCTCAAGTCTTGGCCCTCTTCAATTCATCCTCTAGGAAGTACCCATAATGCCTTTTGTAAACCACAAATCAGATGTCAGATGTCATGACTCAGAATTCTTGGTCTGGTTGGGTGACAGTACCATTAGTTTAAGCCCTGACACTTGCCCTCTGTGATCTGAAAAACATCTCTCAACCCTTATGCTCAGATCCAACCGGAACACACTGAAGCTACCAGAAGGCCATGGGCTCCTCCAGGCCTCTCTCCTTTACTGCCTTTTCCACCCCCTCTTCACCTAGAGTCAGCCTGGAGGGAACCACCCCCACTAAGTTCAGGAGGTTCCTACAGCACAAGTGAAATCAAGTCTATGTTAATTTCACTGATTGGAGCTGTTTCTTTCTTATCTGTCTCCCTCATTACATTTCTCCCAGCTTTACCCTCAGTTCCCAGCCTGGCAAAGGCACTTAGTAAATGTTTGTTAAAGCATTGCTGCATAAATAAAGGAGATGAACGAATGTGATTTCCACCTAACTCTATCCTTTTCACATTGTCTCAAGTATCATAAGGGCAATCTCTTTAGTAAAGAAGAAACAATTACAGATATTGGATGGCAAGAGGAGACAAAAAATGGTTTTTCTACTGGGAAAAGGACAAAGAATTGCTGCTGCAAATCCTGGAGATAAACTCCCTGGCCAGAAATCCCAACCATGTTTTACCATGTTTTTTTCACTATTAACTTTGTACCGCTGTCCTTCATGCAGTGTTGACTCCCCTATGAGAATATTTGAGTAAGAGCCAATCTAAATTAATTCCCCACATATAATTTCATATGTATATCTGTATCAAATCCCTCATAACACTTTCACACTTTACCAGTTTAGTTCAACAATTACGTAATTAAATTTTAAATTATCAACTTCATCTGACAAGTAATTTGTCTTTCAAAAATTGATGTTGACTATTGATTGCACTGACGATGTTCTCTAAATGCTCAATGCCCTCTCCTTTGACATTTTTCTTTTATTATTTTATTAAGTATTTGAGTACTTCAGTAATTGTCGAGTTAACTTTTGATAAGCATTATTTTCCCACTCCTTTATTAGTATTCCATAACACTATACAAAAGTGTAATATTTTGTCCTTACCTGGGGACTAGCAATTCACCAATTTCATTAGCCAATTTTCTGTCATTTAAGGATGTACATTTGAAGCTCCTCTACTTTACTTGGTTTTATAATTATTTCACTAGCATGTTCACTGTCACTGACTACGCATAACGGCAAGATTCTTAACTCTCAAGTGTTAAACGTCCACTCGAGTCCCTACACTTCCTTTTAGTCATAGATCTCTTATCTTGAACATGAATATTCATAGTACTATGCAGAACATAAATCTACATACTATATAACAGCCTTATAAGAAGGTATAAAAAAGTCATTCGTTCAAGACAAAGATCAATTGGATACCTACACTATGTGCTAGGCACTCTCCTAGTTGCTAGCAGTGAACAGTCCTTCAAGGATTTTACATTCTGGTGAGAAGAGAAGGAGAGCGAATAAACAGATAAGTATAGAGTGTGCCATGAAGTAATCAGTGCAATGAACAAAAATGAAGTAAAGGATCAGGGGCTGCTGGAAGTTGAAGAAATGCTATTTTTTACAGGAGGAGTGTGAGAGAAGGTCTTCAAAAAGCATTCAAATAGCTGATTATCCATTTCTTTGATTTGAGTGTTCCAATTTCAAATTAATTCCTTACCACAGAGCCTTGTACATACTGGCTATTAATAAAGCCATTTGGCACCAACTGGTTGCTCCAAGGCGGTAATAAGACTTCATGGTTCTGAAACATATGGATGCATGTCTGTTTATATTACCTTCGAAGTGCAGAGATCTTTCATAGCTAATCTAATCCATTCATTCTTCTCCTTAAGGAAAGAGTAATGTAAAAGTAAATATGTCCTGATCACTTATAATACTCCAATTAAGTCTGTAATCACTAACATTCATTGAGCATTTACTTTGGGTCATGTTTGTGCTAAGAATCTTAATGCATTTGTTGGAGTGAGCAGGACTGAAGCCATGTTGGGATCTAAAACCACATGGGCTCTAAAAGATTTTAAAAGGACAGTTTGGGGTTTTTTTTTAGCATGTATTTCTCTGAGTTTCCTCTTTTTCCATGGGTATTTGATATTTTGAACCTTGGCTAGACAGCAGGATGACATTATTTATATAAATGTAAAGTTGTTTTCCAATCAGCCTGGAGTTGTAGACTTGCAATGAGACACATACAGTCCAGACCCTGAGAAACCAAGGAAGACATCAATAAAGGTATTGATTCCACCCCTCCAGCATGACCCTAAGATAACACCAAGAATGGGAGCAGAAACCAGACGGAGCCTTGGCGATATCTTATTCTCAGCTCCTTGTATGGAGCCCTCACAGCTCACATCAATTTCCCTCCTGCTTTTCATTTCCCACCTTCCATTCCCTCAATCTCCTCTTTAAACACTCTTCTTTGAGATGTTGCAACCTGAATCTTTGAGATGTTTTAGCCTGGCCATTCTCCCTCAGGTTTACTGGAGAGATGAGTCAGCCTAATGTCTCTCCTCAGGTCACTGGTATTCCTGAATAAAAGCTGACTTCCATTTTCACCAACATTTGACCTCTGAGTTGTTTTTTTTATTTGCAGGCAGCCAGATTTGGGTTAGTAACAAGATTTTGGCAAGCCAGGGGTGGGGTTTTTTTTGGAGAGTCAGGCAGCAGGACTTGGGCCCAATATCACATTAACTGACCAAATTATCAAAACAAGGCAATAAAATAGGCTACGTTATTATTCCCATTGTATAGGAAAGAAAACTTGATGTTACAGGGTAAAGATCTGTAACTGTAAAAGGACAGTTTGGGGGTTTTTTTTAGCATGTATTTCTCTGAGTTTCCTCTTTTTCCATGGGTATTTGATATTTTGAACCTTGGCTAGACAGCAGGATGACATTATTTATATAAATGTAAAGTTGTTTTCCAATCAGCCTGGAGTTGTAGACTTGCAATGAGACACATACAGTCCAGACCCTGAGAAACCAAGGAAGACATCAATAAAGGTATTGATTCCACCCCTCCAGCATGACCCTAAGATAACACCAAGAATGGGAGCAGAAACCAGACGGAGCCTTGGCGATATCTTATTCTCAGCTCCTTGTATGGAGCCCTCACAGCTCACATCAATTTCCCTCCTGCTTTTCATTTCCCACCTTCCATTCCCTCAATCTCCTCTTTAAAAACCCTTTTTTGAGATGTTGCAACCTGAATCTTTGAGATGTTTTAGCCTGGCCATTCTCCCTCAGGTTTACTGGAGAGATGAGTCAGCCTAACGTCTCTCCTCAGGTCACTGGTATTCCTGAATAAAAGCTGACTTCCATTTTCACCAACATTTGACCTCTGAGTTGTTTTTTTTATTTGCAGGCAGCCAGATTTGGGTTAGTAACAAGATTTTGGAAAGCCAGGGGTGGGGTTTTTTTGGAGAGTCAGGCAGCAGGACTTGGGCCCAATATCACATTAACTGACCAAATTATCAAAACAAGGCAATAAAATAGGCTATGTTATTATTCCCATTGTATAGGAAAGAAAACTTGATGTTACAGGGTAAAGATCTGTAACTGGTAGAGACAAAATCCAAGCCTAAGTGGTCAGGCCACAGAAAACATGCTGCTATCCGGTAAGCGTGGAACCCTGGAACACCAAGAATTTACAAGGGGGGCTCTGACTTATTTGCACCTTTCTCACCCACACCTAACATCACTGCCATGCATGGAGGAGTACAATAAACGCACATTAGCTGAACCCATTCACACCGCAAGTCAGAGCTGGAAGGGATGTCACTGCCCCTCAGCCATGAACTCATCTGATGCTTGAATCCTTGCAATCATTCTTCACAGGCAAAAATAAAGGTTATGAAAAAAAAAAATTAAGAATGAAACAAGTTGCCATTACCTGGCAAACAAGGGAGGCTTTGAACTTTATCACAGTTTATTGCACTGTTAGGAGATTTGTGGGAAGGAGTGGTGAGTGAGTGACATACTGAAGCGATGGAAGCTCATCGAATGTGTGTGTGTACAAAACTGAATGCTTATATGCCATCTCTACATCACGAACATTTATTTGGATTAACAGAAATGTGTCGGATACCCTTAATTCACGCTTTCACATAATATGTCACTACAGTCTTGTGAAATAGGATATATTTTCACCAAAAGAATCTTTCCAGTCAAACATTCAGTCAGTTTAGGATAATATACTAAACACTCAGTAAGGGCTCTCTCTTACCCGCACCCCCCCTTCTATATTTGACCTTAACAAAGGGTGGAAAACCCAGGTCAGCACGTAAGATCTCCTCAGCCCAACTTCACACTTGTGTGTACACTCTGAGTGACATCAGTGGTTCTAAGTCCTCATCAGTCATTAAAATGATCTGAGAATATTTCACGCACCCCCCCTTCTATATCTGACCTTAACAAAGGGTGGAAAACCCAGGTCAGTACGTAAGATCTCCTCAGCCCAACTTCACACTTGTGTGTACACTCTGAGTGACATCAGTGGTTCTAAGTCCTCATCAGTCATTAAAATGATCTGAGAATATTTCATAAAATGCTGGTTCCAGCACGCCACCCCACTCCCCACCACCAAATATAGAAAATTTGGCATAGGATGAGGCCCAGGTGTTATTTTTACAAGCTCTTTAGGGGATTTTAAAGCTCTTGAGGTGATTTTCATGGCTTCCTAGGCAGCCAAGATTGGAATCTTATGCACTAAACTAGAGAACACCGCATAAAAGTCCTAAGGGATCTTGTAAAAAATACAGATCTCAGGTGGTAGGCCTGACACTCTGCATTTCTAACAAACTCCCAGGTGATGCTTTGGACTAGCAAGGCCATTATCTGTGCTGGCCCATGTAATCACCAGCCACACTGGCTATTTAAATTCAGATCTTCAGTCACCCTTGCCTCATTTCAAGTGGAGAATCGAAGTGCAGAGCCAAGAAGCATGTACGGGTGGGCTTTGTCTACTGAGAATCCACCTCAAATTCATTCTGCCAGGTTTGTGCCGATGTATGGGATGGCAGATAGGAGGATTGTGATTACTGTTGCTCCTCAGGAAGATATTTGTCCTCAGGGCAGGACATAGCCTATGAATGCTGTGGCTATTACTGTGAAGAATAGGATGATGCCGATGTTTCAGGTTTCTAGGTAGGTGTAGGATCCATAGTAGAGGCCTCGGCCTACATTTACGAAAAGGCAGATGAAAGATATGGATGCTCCATTAGCGTGACTGGATCGAACAAGTCAGCTATAGTTTACATCTCGGCAGATGTGGATAACAGAGGAAAACGCTGTTGTTGTGTCCCCTGTATAGTGTATGACCAAGAACAGTCCTACGTGGAGTTAGTGGCTACTGTATTACATAAAAAATTTCAGAAAGATTGGTGTTTAAGTATTAAACAGTTCCGTAGGACACTAAATTTAGCTAGACAAAAGTATAACTAAATAATCATTAATTTTATACTCTAAGTTTTATTAACTCCTAATCTCTCAGAAAGGAAAAGATCTCAGGCAAGTTCCACTACTTCTTTCTAATTTTAATTTGAAAAAGTTATATAGGGAGAATAGTTTTTCTGCTTATCAAATATAGGACAAAATCATCTGCATTTTCTACCATTTCACTGAATTTTTCTAAGAAATATTTTGATGTATACATTTGCACATTTGGGGAAGCATAATACATATCCTTGACTCCCCAAAGAAGTAAACGAATATTTACATAACCTTTTTTTTCATTAAAGTGCTATATTTGAAACTAATCCCTGTGACAATTCAAATTCTATTGCAAATTTGTATACAAAACAGGCAATTCCAATAGCAATCAAGAAAAATAATAATTCCCCATTTAGTATTTTAAGAAAACCAAACAAATGCTTGCCTGCTTTTTAAATGAGGAGATAAAGCACTTTAATATTGATAAAACATTTCTAATATTTAAGCAGCACTTTCACAACTCTAAAGCCAAGAACTTTACCCATAACTCTGCCAATCTGACAACCAAGCAGACAGAATTCAACCCAATAGTGGTTTCCTAGGCAACAAGCACAGACACAGCCACCGGAAAAAAAATCAAAATAAGAAAAAGCACTACAGCATTTCCAGTAGGCTTAAGAAATGCATTTTAATTGTCAAAACGTCACAAAGACAACCGTATTGAAAATCATTACATTGGAAATGATTCAAAGCAGAATGCTATTTTCATTACGGCAAACGAGGTGTGGAAAAATAGAAATATTAGATTCCCTTCCTTTGCTCTGAATTAAGTAGGAACAGTAATCAATCTTATTTGATTTTACAAAATTTATCTACGTTAGTACAGATTTCTAATATGCCTCCTTAGTTTTCTCAGCAAATATGACCATACACAGATTCAACAGAAAAAGAGAAGCAGCATGCAGAATGACGGTACCAGAGGATAAAATGTGTGCCTCTGTGTCATTTGATACAAAGACAAGCTCGGACATGCTTAGATCTTAATTCAAATGGTAAATCACACATTTCAAAACACAGACTGAAACAGAACTGGGCTGTCCATATTCTCGCTTGGCTCCAGTTTCCTCATGCATAACAAGAAGGGCTTGGATTCAATCTCAAAAACCTTTCTGGCTCCAACAGCTTTTGCTTTTTAGAAATAAAAGTATAGTAAGGCTGTTTTGTCTAGAAACATTGCTTACAAAATAAATACTATATTCTAAATCATTTTAAAATTTTTTGATAGGACTTAAACTTTGACAATCAACCTTTACAAAATAAAATTGGAAACATCCTAATACATGGCTATTGAACATCTAAATTTTACACCAGTTTTGTAACCATGATGGCATTTGCTCTTATATCTGTGTCAAGAACATTTACTTGGATTAAAAGAAATGTGTTGGATGCTCTTAATCTATACTTTCACACAATATGTCACAACCATCTTGTGAAATAGTCTATATTTTCACCCAAAGAATCCTTTCAGTCAAATGCTTAGTCAATTTAGGAACTTAGATTGAAATGATCAAATAATTTAGTCAAAACCACCAATTTAGTAGCTGCAGGCAAATATCACTGAAGTGTTTTTCTAATAATTCACCTCTCAATGCTTGGTAAATTAAGAGAATGAATAGCAATATGGGGATTCCAAGAAAAAAAATGTTCATTTTTTTCTTCCGACCTTGTATATCCAACAAAGCAAGATTTATATATATATATATATTATGTTTTTTGTGTGTGTGACCGGTAACGGGATCACAACTCTTGGCATGGTGTGGTCTGTACCACACTCAGCCAGTGAGCACACCGGCCATCCCTACATAGGATCTGAACCCACGGCCTCAGTGCTACCAGCACCGCACTCTCCCAAGTGAGCCATGGGGCCGGCCCAAGATTTATATATTACAGTTCATTTCCCAGGGCCAATCACCTGCCATTGAACTTCATTATATCAATGTTAACACTTTATTCAATCAGATGTACCACTGCAGTAGTTTCGGGTGTCTGGCTGCGCTTGTATATCTTACCCATTTTTATACATAGTTGTTCTCATATAAAAGCTAGTATAATGTAAGACATGCAAGTTATAACATAATAAGTTGATGACTCATAAGCTAAATGAATTTCAAGAAATAGCAGCACATATGTTGGTAAGTATATTCTTATAGTTTTTATACATAGTTGTTCTCATATAAAAGCTAGTATAATGTAAGACATGCAAGTTATAACATAATAAGTTGATAACTCATAAGCTAAATGAATTTCAAGAAATAGCAGCACATATGTTGGTAAGTATATTCTTATAAATTAATTTCAATTCACTTACACTTGCTTTCTTTTTTGCTTTTTATCTTACTCTTTAGATTCTCTTACTGCTTACTACTCAGAACACTGGACTACAATGTACTTCCATTAAAAAAAACTCATTCTCAGCTCAAAGAAAATGTAAACAATATGGCTATTAAAAGAAAAATGAGAGGAGTAAATCCAGAGATTCTCACTGGTATATGAACTGAAATTATCTGTATATTTTCCAGGAGTCTGACAAAGCCTAGGTTTGGGCAGGAAGGTTGACAAGAAGGAAATGTTAGAAGATTGATCTTTTTTCCCATTTCACATTAGCTTCCGGAAGCAATCTCAAAGTTTTGTGGATCTAAATAACATGACAGATGGTATAGATATAGATTGAATATAGATAAAATTTTCTTTTCTGTTGTCTTGGTTTTCAACTGTAATTTACATTTTCCTTTTTCACAATTCTCTTATTTCCTAATTGTTGTTTTCATTATTTCAGATATCAACATAAAACCATATCTCCCAGATAATCAGAGCACATTGAGTCTATATAGTATCAACTATATATTTATACAAAGGATAGCAAGCTTTGAAGTATCAAAATTAATGGGGTATATACAGCTGATTTACTCTAACATGTAAAACTTAATAGTGCTCAAAAAGTATATGTTGAAGAAATTAATTAAGTGGACTTTATTTATTCCAAGTAAGAGTTTTCCAATTCTGCTTCACACAATTCACAACAGGCCAGAAACTAAACACGAGCGTTCCTCTATGAGGAAGAATAGTTATCTCAAATTTTTCAAACCTTTGAAACCTCAGATTTCAAGAAATCTCATACGCTTTAAAGCAAACTATGGATAAAAATTATCATTACCTAAATGGAGTACCTTTACAAGGTATTAAACAATGTTTGGACAAACCATACTCTTTTTGTGCTTGCATTTCTAAAAAGAGAAAATACAAAGGTCAAGAATTCAGGTCCCCATACCAGCTGCCTGGAGGGAGGGAGGGTGAAGAGAAAATAGAAATTCCTATTGGAAAGACATAGTATTCAATATCTTTATAAGTTAATCAAATGAATCATTAAGAATATACCAGCTATTAGAAGACTGGCCCCATGTCAAATCATATCTGCTGAGGGGCTGGCCAGATATCTCAGTTGGTTAGAGGGCAGTGTTGTAACACCAAGGTCAAGAGTTCAGATCCCCCTACAGGCCAGCTGCCAAAAATAATAATAAAAATAATAATAATAATAATAATAATAATTTTAAAAAACACTGGGGGCCGGCCCAGCGCTTGGGATCGCGGCGGCACTCCCGCCGAGGGTTTGGATCCCATATAGAGACCGGTCTGCTCACTGGTTGAGCGCAGTGCGGGCGCAACACCAAGG